>NC_133233.1:0-2500 GCF_040436345.1 Pagrus major
AACGTATTCTCTCTCACACCTCTGTTTTGAAAGGGAGGGCCCTGACAGGCGGCTGGTGTATTGTCTCAGGTGCAAGAGGGCGTACAGTGTACTGTCCGTCCACCTCAGGAGGGCATGCATGAAAAATAACACGGCGGAAGAAAGAGATGCCGAATTGGACCGGGCTAAACAGTCCCAGAGAGAATGGACGAGGGTCGGAAGGCGCTGGGACTACCAGGAACTGTCGTCCGTGGTTCCGGATGAGGCGTCTCGCCGGTCCCTGGTTGACCACCTGAAGGAAAAAGGGTTCTTTGTGATCGATGAACCGGTGGAGGGTGTGCAGGGTGCAGGGCCGAGGTTGGTTATGCTCATGATTTGATTAACATTTAAGGTGACTCTTTTTTTGTTGTTGTTTTGTTTTATTATTTGTCTCAAATGTTCATTGAATTATTGATTTATGAATCTGCGATGCATGTCAGCTCCTGGATTACTGACTACTCGACAGGCAGGCCACAGTTTGTCCGTCTGGGCAGTGTCCTGTCTGATGTGGTGGTCAGTGACTTTCAGTACAACTCTGAGTCATGTTACCTGCAGAAGTTTTCTGATGACTCAGCTGTAGGCTGGCTATGTACTTGGTCTCAGGCTGGACTCTTTTGAGACAGTGGTGGAGAGGAGAATGCTGAAGAAACCTTAATCCATCATGGACAATGATGAGCACCCTCTCCATAACAGAGTAGACAGACAGTGGAGTACCTTCTCTTACAGGCTGCTTCAGCTCCGCTGTCGAAGGGACAGATACAGGAAATATTTCCTGCCACATGCCATCACACTGTACAATAACATCTGGGTGTCTTCATTGACAACGCACTCACCTGGAGTCCTAGGAAGTCTGATTAGGTACTGTATTACAGCGTGGTTTGGTAATCTCTCTCTGTACATCTAAAAAACAAACTGTCTCAGCTAATTCATGCTGCTGGAAAAATGATTGGTGTCGAAGAGCACTTCTCCAGTCAGAGCATTTATGAACAGGCCACTTTGCAACAAGCAAATAAGATTGTCTGCGACCCATCACACATCCTGCATGACGAGTATGAGCTGCTACCGTCTGGTAGAAGGTTTAGAGTTCCTCACTGCAGACTGAACGGATTCAAAAACTCGTTTGTTCCCGTGTCAGTCAATTAATCTGTTAAATAAGGTCAGATAAGTTCAGGTGACTTGCGTTTGCTTGTTTTGTAAAGGGTTGGTAATTTGGTAATTTTCACTGTTTTGCACTCCGGCACTTTGTATGATATAGATTTGCATATCTATTGTATATATATACATTTTTATATTACATTTTATATTGCTATGTTAATATGTCTAGGTTGTTCTCTTTATTTCTTTGTGTTGTCATTGTCTCTGTGTGTAATGCTGCTGCTACACTTTAATTTCCCAGATTGGGATCAATAAAGTATATCTATCTATCTATCTATCTATCTATCTATCTATCTATCTATCTATCTATCTATCTATCTATAGCTCTCGGGGGGAGGTCCGTTCTGAGCACCAGCGTCTGCTGGAGATGGCAGAGGGATGGATGGAGGAGGCGTGCCATAGGCTCCAAACGGGTCAGCGGCTGTCGCATGGTCACACGACCATATACCGGTACTTTTGCATGGCCACCCTAATGGTCACGCACCGCAAACCGGAAAAGACGGTGGTGGAGTTCAAGGTAAGCGTGCACTTATTCCAATGTTCCCTCGAGCCGGTTTCTGTTTCCCTGCAACTTTGGCTGTCGAACACTTCAAGTTATTTGTATCCTTGCATACAAAAATAATCCCCCATCACAGGTGACCGAGTGGAACGACAGGGAGTTGAGCCCCGGTGTCGGGGCGACGATCTCGTTCGGGGACAGCGCGGACAGCGCTTTTATCAGCGTGGACGAGAATAGGGTGAGTTGGGCATTTTTTTGGTTTTGTTTTGTTTGGTTTTATTTACGTTCAAGTGAAGAAACCATTTTCCACCGACGGCTGACTAAAACAGCTTGGCATTTCGTTTCCCACCGACAGTGGTTCGATGCGTACTTCACGGCCATCAGGCCGCTCTACCTGAAGAGGCAGGAGGAACCACAAGACGACCAGGGCCGTTTCTTCCTGGGGACGACGGGTCTTCCCGTGGCGAATCCCAGGTCGGACTTGTACCGTCTATGGAAGCAGTGAGTGTACTTTTCATTTCTTATGCAGGGGTGAGGCAATTTCACTCATTAAGCGACCAGAACTAGCAGGTTGCTTATGTAACTGGTAATTACTAGTGCTAGTATTGTTAGTTGGTTCGTTCTTCACGTCAGACAAGGCATATTGCAACCACTGAACATAAGCTCTGACTTTAAAATTCCTTTTTCTCTGTCTCTGTCTTTCTTTTCCCCCTCTCCTCCACAACACAGCTGTAAGAAAATCTGCGGGGGAGCGAGCCCGAATCCGCCGTCCGGTACGACCGAGGCCCCGGGGACGTCCTCCCAGGACCAGAGGTAAAGATTGTCAGT
>NC_133233.1:7500-35000 GCF_040436345.1 Pagrus major
GCATATTGTGATACCATTTAACAAAGAGAAAACACGCTGCTGGATGTTACCAATGAAAATATCACACAAAACATCCAGAATTACCTCAGCAAGCGTGTCTACGGCCGGTGGCTGAGTCCTGCAGCGACCTGAAGCGCTTGCGGTGCCCTACTCCACACCTCCGGAAGGGGAGGTCGCACGGACCCGGGCCTGGCGCCGTTGGAAAGCCGCTCCTCACTTTTGGGGGGTTGCACCTGCCTCCCGTGACTCTGGCACCTTCCTGTCAAAAGATATTCATCAGAAATGTCTTGCACCGGGGTGCACTCCTGCTAAAACCTCTTATCCTACAGCTCTCCGCTACGGCCTGCAGCACAGGTGATGCGAGACCTGAGGAGACGGGCTCCAGCACCTATGCTGCCTCGTCTGTCTGTCTTTGTCTGGCCAGGCTCTCTGCTGTCTCTCTGTCTCTCTGTCTCTCTGTCTGTCTGTCTGTATATGTCTCTGCAAGTCAGTCTGTCTGTCTTACTGCCTCCCTGTCTGTCTGCCTGCCTGTCTGTCTGTTTGTCTGTTTGTCTTGTCAAAAGATATTCATCAAAAATGTCCTGCACCGGGGTGCACTCCTGCTAAAACCTCTTATCCTAACCTGGGGGAGACCCGGCCAGGCTCCGGCCACAGCCAGCTGCCTTCCAGAGGCCCAGCAGCCTCACCCTGAACGCTGGAGAGCGGCCCCGCCACCCCAAACCCTAACCCTAACCCTGCCTGTCTGTCTGTCTGTCTGTCTGTCTGTCTGTCTGTCTGTCTGTCTGTCTGTCTGCCTGCCTGCCTGCCTGCCTGCCTGCCTGTCTGTCTGTCTGTCTGTCTGTCTGTCTGTCTGTCTCTCTCTCTGCTGTCTGTCTGCTGTTTCTCTGTCTCTCTGTCTCTCTGTATGTATGTCTTTGCCCCCTCCTGTGGCGGCCCAGGAGCACTGCAAAGAGCGACGCACTTAGTTTTTGTGGGTGGAAAACCGCTACTGAGAGCAGCGCAGGCGATGCCTCACCGTTACTGATGCTACAAGTGGTCTCAATGGCTGTTTTTACTCTCAATCTGGCACCTTACCATAACCAATCCTCCTTTAATAATACCTGTCTGCCTGCCTGCAAGTCAGTCTGTCTGTCTGTCTGTGTCTCTGCAAGTCAGTCTGTCTGTATGTCTGTCTATCTGTCTGTCTGTGTCAGTGTGTGAATTTGTTTCTTTTTGGAGGAATAGCTAATCACAGTTTATTTGCTCATGGTTCTTAAGCCCCTCTGCCAGACTAAGTTTTCAATCAATTGCACCTGCATATTGTGATACCATTTAACAAAGAGAAAACACGCTGCTGGATGTTACCAATGAAAATATCACACAAAACATCCAGAATTACCTCAGCAAGCGTGTCTACGGCCGGTGGCTGAGTCCTGCAGCGACCTGAAGCGCTTGCGGTACCCTACTCCACACCTCCGGAAGGGGAGGTCGCACGGACCCGGGCCTGGCGCCGTTGGAAAGCCGCTCCTCACTTTTGGGGGGTTGCACCTGCCTCCCGTGACTCTGGCACCTTCCTGTCAAAAGATATTCATCAGAAATGTCTTGCACCGGGGTGCACTCCTGCTAAAACCTCTTATCCTAACCCTAACCCTAACCCTAACCCCTACCCCTAACCCTAACCCTAACCCTAAGTTGAAGAGGTGGCATTCTTGTGTGTGGAGTGGAGGAGAGAGCCAGCTTGCTGAGCACTGAGATCTGGCTAAGCTAGCAATGTGGCCACTTAATAGGCTTTTAGGGTAATTGGTTTCTTAAACTCAGAGGCGACACTGAAGAGGCGCTGGCTTGCAGTTAACACTAGCTTGTCGGAATAGTTTTTGTAAGAGGCTCCAACAGCCTCCTGAGGTAGCTAACTCGGCTAGCAGGCTAGGCTTTGAGGATTGTTCCAGTCTCTTTCCTGTTAGGACTTGCTTGCACTTGGATTTGGAAACTATCCTCCAGCGCACCCGCTGGGACCAGAGGGGCGGGTGTCCTATGGGTGGATGGACAGTGCACCCACCTTCTCCTCTCGGAGGGGGTATCAGGATCCCTATCCTAACCCTAACCCTAACCCCCAAACCCTAACCCTAACCTGGCGGGGACCCGGCCAGGCTCCGGCCACAGCCAGCTGCCTTCCAGAGGCCCAGCAGCGTCACCCTGAGCGCTGGAGAGCGGCCCCGCCACCCCCAACCCTAACCCTAACCCTAACGCCCAAACCCTAACCCTAACCTGGGGGAGACCCAGCCAGGCTCCGGCCACAGCCAGCTGCCTTCCAGAGGCCCAGCAGCCTCACCCTGAACGCTGGAGAGCGGCCCCGCCACCCCCAACCCTAACCCTAACCCTAACCCCAAAACCCTAACCCTAACCTGGGGGAGACCCGGCCAGGCTCCGGCCACAGCCAGCTGCCTTCCAGAGGCCCAGCAGCCTCACCCTGAGCGCTGGAGAGGGGCCCCGCCACCCCTAACCCTAACCCTAACCCTAACCCTAACCCCGAAACCCTAACCCTAACCTGGGGGAGACCCGGCCAGGCTCCGGCCACAGCCAGCTGCCTTCCAGAGGCCCAGCAGCCTCACCCTGAGAGCTGGAGAGCGGCCCCGCCTCCCCCAACCCTAACCCTAACCCTAACACCCAAACCCTAACCCTAACCTGGGGGAGACCCAGCCAGGTCCGGCCCCAGCCAGCTGCCTTCCAGAGGCCCAGCAGCCTCACCCTGAGCGCTGGAGAGCGGCCCCGCCACCCCGAACCCTAACCCTAACCCTAACCCCGAAACCCTAACCCTAACCTGAGGGAGACCCGGCCAGGTCCGGCCCAAGCCAGCTGCCTTCCAGAGGCCCAGCAGCCTCACCCTGAATGCTGGAGAGCGGCCCCGCCACCCCAAACCCTAACCCTAACCCTAACCCCTAAACCCTAACCCTAACCTGGGGGATACCCGGCCAGGCTCCAGCCACAGCCAGCTGCCTTCCAGAGGCCCAGCAGCCTCACCCTGAGTGCTGGAGAGCGGCCCCGCCACCCCTAACCCTAACCCTAACCCTAACCCTGACCCCGAAACCCTAACCCTAACCTGGGGGAGACCCGGCCAGGCTCCGGCCACAGCCAGCTGCCTTCCAGAGGCCCAGCAGCCTCACCCTGAGCGCTGGAGAGCGGCCCCGCCACCCCCAACCCTAACCCTAACCCTAACCCCGAAACGCTAACCCTAACCTGGGGGAGACCCGGCCAGGTCCTGCCCAAGCCAGCTGCCTTCCAGAGGCCCAGCAGCCTCACCCTGAACGCTGGAGAGCGGCTCCGCCACCCCCAACCCTAACCCTAACCCTAACCCCGAAACCCTAACCCTAACCTGAGGGAGACCCGGCCAGGTCCGGCCCAAGCCAGCTGCCTTCCAGAGGCCCAGCAGCCTCACCCTGAATGCTGGAGAGCGGCCCCGCCACCCCAAACCCTAACCCTAACCCTAACCCTAACCTGGGGGATACCCGGCCAGGCTCCAGCCACAGCCAGCTGCCTTCCAGAGGCCCAGCAGCCTCACCCTGAGCGCTGGAGAGCGGCCCCGCCACCCCGAACCCTAACCCTAACCCTAACCCCGAAACCCTAACCCTAACCTGAGGGAGACCCGGCCAGGTCCGGCCCAAGCCAGCTGCCTTCCAGAGGCCCAGCAGCCTCACCCTGAATGCTGGAGAGCGGCCCCGCCACCCCAAACCCTAACCCTAACCCTAACCCCTAAACCCTAACCCTAACCTGGGGGATACCCGGCCAGGCTCCAGCCACAGCCAGCTGCCTTCCAGAGGCCCAGCAGCCTCACCCTGAGCGCTGGAGAGCGGCCCCGCCACCCCTAACCCTAACCCTGACCCCGAAACCCTAACCCTAACCTGGGGGAGACCCGGCCAGGCTCCGGCCACAGCCAGCTGCCTTCCAGAGGCCCAGCAGCCTCACCCTGAGCGCTGGAGAGCGGCCCCGCCACCCCCAACCCTAACCCTAACCCTAACCCCGAAACCCTAACCCTAACCTGGGGGAGACCCGGCCAGGTCCTGCCCAAGCCAGCTGCCTTCCAGAGGCCCAGCAGCCTCACCCTGAACGCTGGAGAGCGGCTCCGCCACCCCCAACCCTAACCCTAACCCTAACCCCGAAACCCTAACCCTAACCTGAGGGAGACCCGGCCAGGTCCGGCCCAAGCCAGCTGCCTTCCAGAGGCCCAGCAGCCTCACCCTGAATGCTGGAGAGCGGCCCCGCCACCCCAAACCCTAACCCTAACCCTAACCCTAACCCCTAAACCCTAACCCTAACCTGAGGGAGACCCGGCCAGGTCCGGCCCAAGCCAGCTGCCTTCCAGAGGCCCAGCAGCCTCACCCTGAATGCTGGAGAGCGGCCCCGCCACCCCAAACCCTAACCCTAACCCTAACCCTAACCCCTAAACCCTAACCCTAACCTGAAGGGAGACCCGGCCAGGTCCGGCCCAAGCCAGCTGCCTTCCAGAGGCCCAGCAGCCTCACCCTGAGCGCTGGAGAGCGGCCCCGCCTCCCCGAACCCTAACCCTAACCCTAACCCTAACCCCTAAACCCTAACCCTAACCTGGGGGATACCCGGCCAGGCTCCGGCCACAGCCAGCTGCCTTCCAGAGGCCCAGCAGCCTCACCCTGAGCGCTGGAGAGCGGCCCCGCCACCCCCAACCCTAACCCTAACCCTAACCCCGAAACCCTAACCCTAACCTGGGGGAGACCCAGCCAGGTCCGGCCCCAGCCAGCTGCCTTCCAGAGGCCCAGCAGCCTCACCCTGAGCGCTGGAGAGCTGCCCCGCCACCCCTAACCCTAACCCTAACCCTAACCCCTAAACCCTAACCCTAACCTGGGGGATACCCGGCCAGGCTCCGGCCACAGCCAGCTGCCTTCCAGAGGCCCAGCAGCCTCACCCTGAGCGCTGGAGAGCGGCCCCGCCACCCCCAACCCTAACCCTAACCCTAACCCCGAAACCCTAACCCTAACCTGGGGGAGACCCAGCCAGGTCCGGCCCCAGCCAGCTGCCTTCCAGAGGCCCAGCAGCCTCACCCTGAGTGCTGGAGAGCGGCCCCGCCTCCCCGAACCCTAACCCTAACCCTAACCCTAACCCCTAAACCCTAACCCTAACCTGGGGGATACCCGGCCAGGCTCCGGCCACAGCCAGCTGCCTTCCAGAGGCCCAGCAGCCTCACCCTGAGCGCTGGAGAGCGGCCCCGCCACCCCTAACCCTAACCCTAACCCTAACCCTGACCCCGAAACCCTAACCCTAACCTGGGGGAGACCCAGCCAGGTCCGGCCCAAGCCAGCTGCCTTCCAGAGGCCCAGCAGCCTCACCCTGAATGCTGGAGAGCGGCCCCGCCACCCCAAACCCTAACCCTAACCCTAACCCTAACCCCAAAACCCTAACCTGGGGGAGACCCGGCCAGGCTCCGGCCACAGCCAGCTGCCTTCCAGAGGCCCAGCAGCCTCACCCTGAGCGCTGGAGAGCGGCCCCGCCACCCCCAACCCTAACCCTAACCCTAACCCCGAAACCCTAACCCTAACCTGGGGGAGACCCGGCCAGGTCCGGCCCAAGCCAGCTGCTTTCCAGAGGCCCAGCAGCCTCACCCTGAATGCTGGAGAGCGGCCCCGCCACCCCAAACCCTAACCCTAACCCTAACCCTAACCCCAAAACCCTAACCTGGGGGAGACCCGGCCAGGCTCCGGCCACAGCCAGCTGCCTTCCAGAGGCCCAGCAGCCTCACCCTGAGCGCTGGAGAGCGGCCCCGCCACCCCCAACCCTAACCCTAACCCTAACCCCGAAACCCTAACCCTAACCTGGGGGAGACCCGGCCAGGTCCTGCCCAAGCCAGCTGCCTTCCAGAGGCCCAGCAGCCTCACCCTGAACGCTGGAGAGCGGCTCCGCCACCCCAAACCCTAACCCTAACCCTAACCCCGAAACCCTAACCCTAACCTGAGGGAGACCCGGCCAGGTCCGGCCCAAGCCAGCTGCCTTCCAGAGGCCCAGCAGCCTCACCCTGAATGCTGGAGAGCGGCCCCGCCACCCCAAACCCTAACCCTAACCCTAACCCTAACCCCTAAACCCTAACCCTAACCTGGGGGATACCCGGCCAGGCTCCAGCCACAGCCAGCTGCCTTCCAGAGGCCCAGCAGCCTCACCCTGAGCGCTGGAGAGCGGCCCCGCACCCCTAACCCTAACCCTAACCCTAACCCCGAAACCCTAACCCTAACCTGAGGGAGACCCGGCCAGGTCCTGCCCAAGCCAGCTGCCTTCCAGAGGCCCAGCAGCCTCACCCTGAACGCTGGAGAGCGGCTCCGCCACCCCCAACCCTAACCCTAACCCTAACCCCGAAACCCTAACCCTAACCTGAGGGAGACCCGGCCAGGTCCGGCCCAAGCCAGCTGCCTTCCAGAGGCCCAGCAGCCTCACCCTGAATGCTGGAGAGCGGCCCCGCCACCCCAAACCCTAACCCTAACCCTAACCCTAACCCCTAAACCCTAACCCTAACCTGGGGGATACCCGGCCAGGCTCCAGCCACAGCCAGCTGCCTTCCAGAGGCCCAGCAGCCTCACCCTGAGCGCTGGAGAGCGGCCCCGCACCCCTAACCCTAACCCTAACCCTAACCCTGAAACCCTAACCCTAACCTGAGGGAGACCCGGCCAGGTCCGGCCCAAGCCAGCTGCCTTCCAGAGGCCCAGCAGCCTCACCCTGAATGCTGGAGAGCGGCCCCGCCACCCCAAACCCTAACCCTAACCCTAACCCTAACCCCTAAACCCTAACCCTAACCTGAGGGAGACCCGGCCAGGTCCGGCCCAAGCCAGCTGCCTTCCAGAGGCCCAGCAGCCTCACCCTGAGCGCTGGAGAGCGGCCCCGCCTCCCCGAACCCTAACCCTAACCCTAACCCTAACCCTAACCCTAACCCTAACCCCTAAACCCTAACCCTAACCTGGGGGATACCCGGCCAGGCTCCGGCCACAGCCAGCTGCCTTCCAGAGGCCCAGCAGCCTCACCCTGAGCGCTGGAGAGCGGCCCCGCCACCCCCAACCCTAACCCTAACCCTAACCCCGAAACCCTAACCCTAACCTGGGGGAGACCCAGCCAGGTCCGGCCCCAGCCAGCTGCCTTCCAGAGGCCCAGCAGCCTCACCCTGAGCGCTGGAGAGCTGCCCCGCCACCCCTAACCCTAACCCTAACCCTAACCCCTAAACCCTAACCCTAACCTGGGGGATACCCGGCCAGGCTCCGGCCACAGCCAGCTGCCTTCCAGAGGCCCAGCAGCCTCACCCTGAGCGCTGGAGAGCGGCCCCGCCACCCCCAACCCTAACCCTAACCCTAACCCCGAAACCCTAACCCTAACCTGGGGGAGACCCGGCCAGGTCCGGCCCGAGCCAGCTGCCTTCCAGAGGCCCAGCAGCCTCACCCTGAGTGCTGGAGAGCGGCCCCGCCTCCCCGAACCCTAACCCTAACCCTAACCCTAACCCCTAAACCCTAACCCTAACCTGGGGGATACCCGGCCAGGCTCCGGCCACAGCCAGCTGCCTTCCAGAGGCCCAGCAGCCTCACCCTGAGCGCTGGAGAGCGGCCCCGCCACCCCTAACCCTAACCCTAACCCTAACCCTGACCCCGAAACCCTAACCCTAACCTGGGGGAGACCCGGCCAGGCTCCGGCCACAGCCAGCTGCCTTCCAGAGGCCCAGCAGCCTCACCCTGAGCGCTGGAGAGCGGCCCCGCCACCCCAAACCCTAACCCTAACCCTGCCTGTCTGTCTGTCTGTCTGTCTGTCTGTCTGTCTGTCTGCCTGCCTGCCTGCCTGCCTGCCTGTCTGTCTGTCTGTCTGTCTGTCTGTCTCTCTCTCTGCTGTCTGTCTGCTGTCTCTCTGTCTCTCTGTCTCTCTGTATGTATGTCTTTGCCCCCTCCTGTGGCGGCCCAGGAGCACTGCAAAGAGCGACGCACTTAGTTTTTGTGGGTGGAAAACCGCTACTGAGAGCAGCACAGGCGATGCCTCACCGTTACTGATGCTACAAGTGGTCTCAATGGCTGTTTTTACTCTCAATCTGGCACCTTACCATAACCAATCCTCCTTTAATAATACCTGTCTGCCTGCCTGCAAGTCAGTCTGTCTGTCTGTCTGTGTCTCTGCAAGTCAGTCTGTCTGTATGTCTGTCTATCTGTCTGTCTGTGTCAGTGTGTGAATTTGTTTCTTTTTGGAGGAATAGCTAATCACAGTTTATTTGCTCATGGTTCTTAAGCCACTCTGCCAGACTAAGTTTTCAATCAATTCCACCTGCATATTGTGATACCATTTAACAAAGAGAAAACACGCTGCTGGATGTTACCAATGAAAATATCACACAAAACATCCAGAATTACCTCAGCAAGCGTGTCTACGGCCGGTGGCTGAGTCCTGCAGCGACCTGAAGCGCTTGCGGTGCCCTACTCCACACCTCCGGAAGGGGAGGTCGCACGGACCCGGGCCTGGTGCCGTTGGAAAGCCGCTCCTCACTTTTGGGGGGTTGCACCTGCCTCCCGTGACTCTGGCACCTTCCTGTCAAAAGATATTCATCAGAAATGTCTTGCACCGGGGTGCACTCCTGCTAAAACCTCTTATCCTACAGCTCTCCGCTACGGCCTGCAGCACAGGTGATGCGAGACCTGAGGAGACGGGCTCCAGCACCTATGCTGCCTCGTCTGTCTGTCTTTGTCTGGCCAGGCTCTCTGCTGTCTCTCTGTCTCTCTGTCTCTCTGTCTCTCTGTCTGTATATGTCTCTGCAAGTCAGTCTGTCTGTCTTACTGCCTCCCTGTCTGTCTGCCTGCCTGTCTGTCTGTTTGTCTGTTTGTCTTGTCAAAAGATATTCATCAAAAATGTCCTGCACCGGGGTGCACTCCTGCTAAAACCTCTTATCCTAACCTGGGGGAGACCCGGCCAGGCTCCGGCCACAGCCAGCTGCCTTCCAGAGGCCCAGCAGCCTCACCCTGAACGCTGGAGAGCGGCCCCGCCACCCCAAACCCTAACCCTAACCCTGCCTGTCTGTCTGTCTGTCTGTCTGTCTGTCTGTCTGCCTGCCTGCCTGCCTGCCTGCCTGCCTGCCTGCCTGTCTGTCTGTCTGTCTGTCTGTCTGTCTGTCTGTCTGTCTGTCTGTCTGTCTCTCTCTCTGCTGTCTGTCTGCTGTTTCTCTGTCTCTCTGTCTCTCTGTCTCTCTGTATGTATGTCTTTGCCCCCTCCTGTGGCGGCCCAGGAGCACTGCAAAGAGCGACGCACTTAGTTTTTGTGGGTGGAAAACCGCTACTGAGAGCAGCACAGGCGATGCCTCACCGTTACTGATGCTACAAGTGGTCTCAATGGCTGTTTTTACCCTCAATCTGGCACCTTACCATAACCAATCCTCCTTTAATAATACCTGTCTGCCTGCCTGCAAGTCAGTCTGTCTGTCTGTCTGTGTCTCTGCAAGTCAGTCTGTCTGTATGTCTGTCTATCTGTCTGTCTGTGTCAGTGTGTGAATTTGTTTCTTTTTGGAGGAATAGCTAATCACAGTTTATTTGCTCATGGTTCTTAAGCCACTCTGCCAGACTAAGTTTTCAATCAATTCCACCTGCATATTGTGATACCATTTAACAAAGAGAAAACACGCTGCTGGATGTTACCAATGAAAATATCACACAAAACATCCAGAATTACCTCAGCAAGCGTGTCTACGGCCGGTGGCTGAGTCCTGCAGCGACCTGAAGCGCTTGCGGTGCCCTACTCCACACCTCCGGAAGGGGAGGTCGCACGGACCCGGGCCTGGCGCCGTTGGAAAGCCGCTCCTCACTTTTGGGGGGTTGCACCTGCCTCCCGTGACTCTGGCACCTTCCTGTCAAAAGATATTCATCAGAAATGTCTTGCACCGGGGTGCACTCCTGCTAAAACCTCTTATCCTACAGCTCTCCGCTACGGCCTGCAGCACAGGTGATGCGAGACCTGAGGAGACGGGCTCCAGCACCTATGCTGCCTCGTCTGTCTGTCTTTGTCTGGCCAGGCTCTCTGCTGTCTCTCTGTCTCTCTGTCTCTCTGTCTGTCTGTCTGTATATGTCTCTGCAAGTCAGTCTGTCTGTCTTACTGCCTCCCTGTCTGTCTGCCTGCCTGTCTGTCTGTTTGTCTGTTTGTCTTGTCAAAAGATATTCATCAAAAATGTCCTGCACCGGGGTGCACTCCTGCTAAAACCTCTTATCCTAACCTGGGGGAGACCCGGCCAGGCTCCGGCCACAGCCAGCTGCCTTCCAGAGGCCCAGCAGCCTCACCCTGAACGCTGGAGAGCGGCCCCGCCACCCCAAACCCTAACCCTAACCCTGCCTGTCTGTCTGTCTGTCTGTCTGTCTGTCTGTCTGTCTGTCTGCCTGCCTGCCTGCCTGCCTGCCTGCCTGTCTGTCTGTCTGTCTGTCTGTCTGTCTGTCTCTCTCTCTGCTGTCTGTCTGCTGTTTCTCTGTCTCTCTGTCTCTCTGTATGTATGTCTTTGCCCCCTCCTGTGGCGGCCCAGGAGCACTGCAAAGAGCGACGCACTTAGTTTTTGTGGGTGGAAAACCGCTACTGAGAGCAGCGCAGGCGATGCCTCACCGTTACTGATGCTACAAGTGGTCTCAATGGCTGTTTTTACCCTCAATCTGGCACCTTACCATAACCAATCCTCCTTTAATAATACCTGTCTGCCTGCCTGCAAGTCAGTCTGTCTGTCTGTCTGTGTCTCTGCAAGTCAGTCTGTCTGTATGTCTGTCTATCTGTCTGTCTGTGTCAGTGTGTGAATTTGTTTCTTTTTGGAGGAATAGCTAATCACAGTTTATTTGCTCATGGTTCTTAAGCCACTCTGCCAGACTAAGTTTTCAATCAATTCCACCTGCATATTGTGATACCATTTAACAAAGAGAAAACACGCTGCTGGATGTTACCAATGAAAATATCACACAAAACATCCAGAATTACCTCAGCAAGCGTGTCTACGGCCGGTGGCTGAGTCCTGCAGCGACCTGAAGCGCTTGCGGTGCCCTACTCCACACCTCCGGAAGGGGAGGTCGCACGGACCCGGGCCTGGCGCCGTTGGAAAGCCGCTCCTCACTTTTGGGGGGTTGCACCTGCCTCCCGTGACTCTGGCACCTTCCTGTCAAAAGATATTCATCAGAAATGTCTTGCACCGGGGTGCACTCCTGCTAAAACCTCTTATCCTACAGCTCTCCGCTACGGCCTGCAGCACAGGTGATGCGAGACCTGAGGAGACGGGCTCCAGCACCTATGCTGCCTCGTCTGTCTGTCTTTGTCTGGCCAGGCTCTCTGCTGTCTCTCTGTCTCTCTGTCTCTCTGTCTGTCTGTCTGTATATGTCTCTGCAAGTCAGTCTGTCTGTCTTACTGCCTCCCTGTCTGTCTGCCTGCCTGTCTGTCTGTTTGTCTGTTTGTCTTGTCAAAAGATATTCATCAAAAATGTCCTGCACCGGGGTGCACTCCTGCTAAAACCTCTTATCCTAACCTGGGGGAGACCCGGCCAGGCTCCGGCCACAGCCAGCTGCCTTCCAGAGGCCCAGCAGCCTCACCCTGAACGCTGGAGAGCGGCCCCGCCACCCCAAACCCTAACCCTAACCCTGCCTGTCTGTCTGTCTGTCTGTCTGTCTGTCTGTCTGTCTGTCTGCCTGCCTGCCTGCCTGCCTGCCTGCCTGTCTGTCTGTCTGTCTGTCTGTCTGTCTGTCTCTCTCTCTGCTGTCTGTCTGCTGTTTCTCTGTCTCTCTGTCTCTCTGTATGTATGTCTTTGCCCCCTCCTGTGGCGGCCCAGGAGCACTGCAAAGAGCGACGCACTTAGTTTTTGTGGGTGGAAAACCGCTACTGAGAGCAGCGCAGGCGATGCCTCACCGTTACTGATGCTACAAGTGGTCTCAATGGCTGTTTTTACCCTCAATCTGGCACCTTACCATAACCAATCCTCCTTTAATAATACCTGTCTGCCTGCCTGCAAGTCAGTCTGTCTGTCTGTCTGTGTCTCTGCAAGTCAGTCTGTCTGTATGTCTGTCTATCTGTCTGTCTGTGTCAGTGTGTGAATTTGTTTCTTTTTGGAGGAATAGCTAATCACAGTTTATTTGCTCATGGTTCTTAAGCCACTCTGCCAGACTAAGTTTTCAATCAATTCCACCTGCATATTGTGATACCATTTAACAAAGAGAAAACACGCTGCTGGATGTTACCAATGAAAATATCACACAAAACATCCAGAATTACCTCAGCAAGCGTGTCTACGGCCGGTGGCTGAGTCCTGCAGCGACCTGAAGCGCTTGCGGTGCCCTACTCCACACCTCCGGAAGGGGAGGTCGCACGGACCCGGGCCTGGCGCCGTTGGAAAGCCGCTCCTCACTTTTGGGGGGTTGCACCTGCCTCCCGTGACTCTGGCACCTTCCTGTCAAAAGATATTCATCAGAAATGTCTTGCACCGGGGTGCACTCCTGCTAAAACCTCTTATCCTACAGCTCTCCGCTACGGCCTGCAGCACAGGTGATGCGAGACCTGAGGAGACGGGCTCCAGCACCTATGCTGCCTCGTCTGTCTGTCTTTGTCTGGCCAGGCTCTCTGCTGTCTCTCTGTCTCTCTGTCTCTCTGTCTGTCTGTCTGTATATGTCTCTGCAAGTCAGTCTGTCTGTCTTACTGCCTCCCTGTCTGTCTGCCTGCCTGTCTGTCTGTTTGTCTGTTTGTCTTGTCAAAAGATATTCATCAAAAATGTCCTGCACCGGGGTGCACTCCTGCTAAAACCTCTTATCCTAACCTGGGGGAGACCCGGCCAGGCTCCGGCCACAGCCAGCTGCCTTCCAGAGGCCCAGCAGCCTCACCCTGAACGCTGGAGAGCGGCCCCGCCACCCCAAACCCTAACCCTAACCCTGCCTGTCTGTCTGTCTGTCTGTCTGTCTGTCTGTCTGTCTGCCTGCCTGCCTGCCTGCCTGCCTGCCTGCCTGCCTGTCTGTCTGTCTGTCTGTCTGTCTGTCTGTCTCTCTCTCTGCTGTCTGTCTGCTGTTTCTCTGTCTCTCTGTCTCTCTGTATGTATGTCTTTGCCCCCTCCTGTGGCGGCCCAGGAGCACTGCAAAGAGCGACGCACTTAGTTTTTGTGGGTGGAAAACCGCTACTGAGAGCAGCGCAGGCGATGCCTCACCGTTACTGATGCTACAAGTGGTCTCAATGGCTGTTTTTACCCTCAATCTGGCACCTTACCATAACCAATCCTCCTTTAATAATACCTGTCTGCCTGCCTGCAAGTCAGTCTGTCTGTCTGTCTGTGTCTCTGCAAGTCAGTCTGTCTGTATGTCTGTCTATCTGTCTGTCTGTGTCAGTGTGTGAATTTGTTTCTTTTTGGAGGAATAGCTAATCACAGTTTATTTGCTCATGGTTCTTAAGCCACTCTGCCAGACTAAGTTTTCAATCAATTCCACCTGCATATTGTGATACCATTTAACAAAGAGAAAACACGCTGCTGGATGTTACCAATGAAAATATCACACAAAACATCCAGAATTACCTCAGCAAGCGTGTCTACGGCCGGTGGCTGAGTCCTGCAGCGACCTGAAGCGCTTGCGGTGCCCTACTCCACACCTCCGGAAGGGGAGGTCGCACGGACCCGGGCCTGGCGCCGTTGGAAAGCCGCTCCTCACTTTTGGGGGGTTGCACCTGCCTCCCGTGACTCTGGCACCTTCCTGTCAAAAGATATTCATCAGAAATGTCTTGCACCGGGGTGCACTCCTGCTAAAACCTCTTATCCTACAGCTCTCCGCTACGGCCTGCAGCACAGGTGATGCGAGACCTGAGGAGACGGGCTCCAGCACCTATGCTGCCTCGTCTGTCTGTCTTTGTCTGGCCAGGCTCTCTGCTGTCTCTCTGTCTCTCTGTCTCTCTGTCTGTCTGTCTGTATATGTCTCTGCAAGTCAGTCTGTCTGTCTTACTGCCTCCCTGTCTGTCTGCCTGCCTGTCTGTCTGTTTGTCTGTTTGTCTTGTCAAAAGATATTCATCAAAAATGTCCTGCACCGGGGTGCACTCCTGCTAAAACCTCTTATCCTAACCTGGGGGAGACCCGGCCAGGCTCCGGCCACAGCCAGCTGCCTTCCAGAGGCCCAGCAGCCTCACCCTGAACGCTGGAGAGCGGCCCCGCCACCCCAAACCCTAACCCTAACCCTGCCTGTCTGTCTGTCTGTCTGTCTGTCTGTCTGTCTGTCTGTCTGCCTGCCTGCCTGCCTGCCTGCCTGCCTGTCTGTCTGTCTGTCTGTCTGTCTGTCTGTCTCTCTCTCTGCTGTCTGTCTGCTGTTTCTCTGTCTCTCTGTCTCTCTGTATGTATGTCTTTGCCCCCTCCTGTGGCGGCCCAGGAGCACTGCAAAGAGCGACGCACTTAGTTTTTGTGGGTGGAAAACCGCTACTGAGAGCAGCGCAGGCGATGCCTCACCGTTACTGATGCTACAAGTGGTCTCAATGGCTGTTTTTACCCTCAATCTGGCACCTTACCATAACCAATCCTCCTTTAATAATACCTGTCTGCCTGCCTGCAAGTCAGTCTGTCTGTCTGTCTGTGTCTCTGCAAGTCAGTCTGTCTGTATGTCTGTCTATCTGTCTGTCTGTGTCAGTGTGTGAATTTGTTTCTTTTTGGAGGAATAGCTAATCACAGTTTATTTGCTCATGGTTCTTAAGCCACTCTGCCAGACTAAGTTTTCAATCAATTCCACCTGCATATTGTGATACCATTTAACAAAGAGAAAACACGCTGCTGGATGTTACCAATGAAAATATCACACAAAACATCCAGAATTACCTCAGCAAGCGTGTCTACGGCCGGTGGCTGAGTCCTGCAGCGACCTGAAGCGCTTGCGGTGCCCTACTCCACACCTCCGGAAGGGGAGGTCGCACGGACCCGGGCCTGGCGCCGTTGGAAAGCCGCTCCTCACTTTTGGGGGGTTGCACCTGCCTCCCGTGACTCTGGCACCTTCCTGTCAAAAGATATTCATCAGAAATGTCTTGCACCGGGGTGCACTCCTGCTAAAACCTCTTATCCTACAGCTCTCCGCTACGGCCTGCAGCACAGGTGATGCGAGACCTGAGGAGACGGGCTCCAGCACCTATGCTGCCTCGTCTGTCTGTCTTTGTCTGGCCAGGCTCTCTGCTGTCTCTCTGTCTCTCTGTCTCTCTGTCTGTCTGTCTGTATATGTCTCTGCAAGTCAGTCTGTCTGTCTTACTGCCTCCCTGTCTGTCTGCCTGCCTGTCTGTCTGTTTGTCTGTTTGTCTTGTCAAAAGATATTCATCAAAAATGTCCTGCACCGGGGTGCACTCCTGCTAAAACCTCTTATCCTAACCTGGGGGAGACCCGGCCAGGCTCCGGCCACAGCCAGCTGCCTTCCAGAGGCCCAGCAGCCTCACCCTGAACGCTGGAGAGCGGCCCCGCCACCCCAAACCCTAACCCTAACCCTGCCTGTCTGTCTGTCTGTCTGTCTGTCTGTCTGTCTGTCTGTCTGTCTGCCTGCCTGCCTGCCTGCCTGCCTGCCTGTCTGTCTGTCTGTCTGTCTGTCTGTCTGTCTCTCTCTCTGCTGTCTGTCTGCTGTTTCTCTGTCTCTCTGTCTCTCTGTCTCTCTGTATGTATGTCTTTGCCCCCTCCTGTGGCGGCCCAGGAGCACTGCAAAGAGCGACGCACTTAGTTTTTGTGGGTGGAAAACCGCTACTGAGAGCAGCGCAGGCGATGCCTCACCGTTACTGATGCTACAAGTGGTCTCAATGGCTGTTTTTACCCTCAATCTGGCACCTTACCATAACCAATCCTCCTTTAATAATACCTGTCTGCCTGCCTGCAAGTCAGTCTGTCTGTCTGTCTGTGTCTCTGCAAGTCAGTCTGTCTGTATGTCTGTCTATCTGTCTGTCTGTGTCAGTGTGTGAATTTGTTTCTTTTTGGAGGAATAGCTAATCACAGTTTATTTGCTCATGGTTCTTAAGCCACTCTGCCAGACTAAGTTTTCAATCAATTCCACCTGCATATTGTGATACCATTTAACAAAGAGAAAACACGCTGCTGGATGTTACCAATGAAAATATCACACAAAACATCCAGAATTACCTCAGCAAGCGTGTCTACGGCCGGTGGCTGAGTCCTGCAGCGACCTGAAGCGCTTGCGGTGCCCTACTCCACACCTCCGGAAGGGGAGGTCGCACGGACCCGGGCCTGGCGCCGTTGGAAAGCCGCTCCTCACTTTTGGGGGGTTGCACCTGCCTCCCGTGACTCTGGCACCTTCCTGTCAAAAGATATTCATCAGAAATGTCTTGCACCGGGGTGCACTCCTGCTAAAACCTCTTATCCTACAGCTCTCCGCTACGGCCTGCAGCACAGGTGATGCGAGACCTGAGGAGACGGGCTCCAGCACCTATGCTGCCTCGTCTGTCTGTCTTTGTCTGGCCAGGCTCTCTGCTGTCTCTCTGTCTCTCTGTCTCTCTGTCTGTCTGTCTGTATATGTCTCTGCAAGTCAGTCTGTCTGTCTTACTGCCTCCCTGTCTGTCTGCCTGCCTGTCTGTCTGTTTGTCTGTTTGTCTTGTCAAAAGATATTCATCAAAAATGTCCTGCACCGGGGTGCACTCCTGCTAAAACCTCTTATCCTAACCTGGGGGAGACCCGGCCAGGCTCCGGCCACAGCCAGCTGCCTTCCAGAGGCCCAGCAGCCTCACCCTGAACGCTGGAGAGCGGCCCCGCCACCCCAAACCCTAACCCTAACCCTGCCTGTCTGTCTGTCTGTCTGTCTGTCTGTCTGTCTGTCTGTCTGCCTGCCTGCCTGCCTGCCTGCCTGCCTGTCTGTCTGTCTGTCTGTCTGTCTGTCTGTCTGTCTCTCTCTCTGCTGTCTGTCTGCTGTTTCTCTGTCTCTCTGTCTCTCTGTATGTATGTCTTTGCCCCCTCCTGTGGCGGCCCAGGAGCACTGCAAAGAGCGACGCACTTAGTTTTTGTGGGTGGAAAACCGCTACTGAGAGCAGCGCAGGCGATGCCTCACCGTTACTGATGCTACAAGTGGTCTCAATGGCTGTTTTTACCCTCAATCTGGCACCTTACCATAACCAATCCTCCTTTAATAATACCTGTCTGCCTGCCTGCAAGTCAGTCTGTCTGTCTGTCTGTGTCTCTGCAAGTCAGTCTGTCTGTATGTCTGTCTATCTGTCTGTCTGTGTCAGTGTGTGAATTTGTTTCTTTTTGGAGGAATAGCTAATCACAGTTTATTTGCTCATGGTTCTTAAGCCACTCTGCCAGACTAAGTTTTCAATCAATTCCACCTGCATATTGTGATACCATTTAACAAAGAGAAAACACGCTGCTGGATGTTACCAATGAAAATATCACACAAAACATCCAGAATTACCTCAGCAAGCGTGTCTACGGCCGGTGGCTGAGTCCTGCAGCGACCTGAAGCGCTTGCGGTGCCCTACTCCACACCTCCGGAAGGGGAGGTCGCACGGACCCGGGCCTGGCGCCGTTGGAAAGCCGCTCCTCACTTTTGGGGGGTTGCACCTGCCTCCCGTGACTCTGGCACCTTCCTGTCAAAAGATATTCATCAGAAATGTCTTGCACCGGGGTGCACTCCTGCTAAAACCTCTTATCCTACAGCTCTCCGCTACGGCCTGCAGCACAGGTGATGCGAGACCTGAGGAGACGGGCTCCAGCACCTATGCTGCCTCGTCTGTCTGTCTTTGTCTGGCCAGGCTCTCTGCTGTCTCTCTGTCTCTCTGTCTCTCTGTCTGTCTGTCTGTATATGTCTCTGCAAGTCAGTCTGTCTGTCTTACTGCCTCCCTGTCTGTCTGCCTGCCTGTCTGTCTGTTTGTCTGTTTGTCTTGTCAAAAGATATTCATCAAAAATGTCCTGCACCGGGGTGCACTCCTGCTAAAACCTCTTATCCTAACCTGGGGGAGACCCGGCCAGGCTCCGGCCACAGCCAGCTGCCTTCCAGAGGCCCAGCAGCCTCACCCTGAACGCTGGAGAGCGGCCCCGCCACCCCAAACCCTAACCCTAACCCTGCCTGTCTGTCTGTCTGTCTGTCTGTCTGTCTGTCTGTCTGTCTGCCTGCCTGCCTGCCTGCCTGCCTGCCTGTCTGTCTGTCTGTCTGTCTGTCTGTCTGTCTGTCTCTCTCTCTGCTGTCTGTCTGCTGTTTCTCTGTCTCTCTGTCTCTCTGTCTCTCTGTATGTATGTCTTTGCCCCCTCCTGTGGCGGCCCAGGAGCACTGCAAAGAGCGACGCACTTAGTTTTTGTGGGTGGAAAACCGCTACTGAGAGCAGCGCAGGCGATGCCTCACCGTTACTGATGCTACAAGTGGTCTCAATGGCTGTTTTTACCCTCAATCTGGCACCTTACCATAACCAATCCTCCTTTAATAATACCTGTCTGCCTGCCTGCAAGTCAGTCTGTCTGTCTGTCTGTGTCTCTGCAAGTCAGTCTGTCTGTATGTCTGTCTATCTGTCTGTCTGTGTCAGTGTGTGAATTTGTTTCTTTTTGGAGGAATAGCTAATCACAGTTTATTTGCTCATGGTTCTTAAGCCACTCTGCCAGACTAAGTTTTCAATCAATTCCACCTGCATATTGTGATACCATTTAACAAAGAGAAAACACGCTGCTGGATGTTACCAATGAAAATATCACACAAAACATCCAGAATTACCTCAGCAAGCGTGTCTACGGCCGGTGGCTGAGTCCTGCAGCGACCTGAAGCGCTTGCGGTGCCCTACTCCACACCTCCGGAAGGGGAGGTCGCACGGACCCGGGCCTGGCGCCGTTGGAAAGCCGCTCCTCACTTTTGGGGGGTTGCACCTGCCTCCCGTGACTCTGGCACCTTCCTGTCAAAAGATATTCATCAAAAATGTCCTGCACCGGGGTGCACTCCTGCTAAAACCTCTTATCCTAACCTGGGGGAGACCCGGCCAGGCTCCGGCCACAGCCAGCTGCCTTCCAGAGGCCCAGCAGCCTCACCCTGAACGCTGGAGAGCGGCCCCGCCACCCCAAACCCTAACCCTAACCCTGCCTGTCTGTCTGTCTGTCTGTCTGTCTGTCTGTCTGTCTGCCTGCCTGCCTGCCTGCCTGCCTGCCTGCCTGCCTGTCTGTTTGTCTGTCTGTCTGTCTGTCTGTCTGTCTCTCTCTCTGCTGTCTGTCTGCTGTTTCTCTGTCTCTCTGTCTCTCTGTCTCTCTGTATGTATGTCTTTGCCCCCTCCTGTGGCGGCCCAGGAGCACTGCAAAGAGCGACGCACTTAGTTTTTGTGGGTGGAAAACCGCTACTGAGAGCAGCACAGGCGATGCCTCACCGTTACTGATGCTACAAGTGGTCTCAATGGCTGTTTTTACCCTCAATCTGGCACCTTACCATAACCAATCCTCCTTTAATAATACCTGTCTGCCTGCAAGTCAGTCTGTCTGTCTGTCTGTGTCTCTGTCTGTCTGCAAGTCTGTCTGTCTTCCTGTCTGTCTGGCTTTGCTTTTTTTGTGTTTTTTTTCAAAATGATTTTATTATTAGTGAGATGAGCTACCCAGCTGCTCCCTCCTCATCCTCCTTATCTAAAATTATGGTGTCGTCAGATGACAATTCCTCGTCCTCCCTTATGGTGCGGAGGGTAGGCTTAAACTTCTGCCATTTTTTCCAGTGTTTGGCCTCCCTCTTTGCTACTTTCATCTTCTGCTTCTGCCTCTGCTTCTTCTTCTTCTTCTTCTTCTTCTTCTTCTTCTTCTTCTTCTTCTTCTTCTCCTCCATATTTAAAACATTATTTGGAGGTGGTGGTAGAGGTATGGGTGGAGTTGCAGATGTTGGTAGTGGCGTTGTCATTGTGACAATGCAGAGAGCAGTTCACTGTGTAGTAATGATGCAGACGTATACCGATTTCACTATTAACTGTGAGTTGAAACCTGATGGTTTTAAAGATCATCTACACCATTTTGAAAAAACCTGTGACTCTGTGCAAAATGTAAATTTAGATAGGGTTAGTTAAGTTAGATATAGTTAGTTATAGTTAGATGTAGTTAGTTAGAGTTAGATACCTTCACATGGACTCTGCCGGTTGTATTAAATATTTCTAAGGTAAGTATTAATTAATATATTTTTGTCAATTAAAGGTAAGTATGTATTGTATTTTTAAACTTGTAGGGTAAGTATGAATTTCACTATTTCAGGTTATATTAAATATTTTAAAGGTAAGTATTAATTAAGATATAAATTGTAATTTGTTATGGATTCAAATAAATCACACACTACACACTTAAATGCATTTAACAATATTTTATTATAAAAAGTATATACATGAACGATTATAAAACTTATAAATGAACTATTTTAAAACTGAAACTGAAACATTAACATAGAAAATTATTTAAAAAAAACAAAAATTACCTACAGAAATAAAACTTACTCTAAATCCAAATCTGGAGCCGTCTCTGGAGATGGGTTCGACCCTGGCGAATAGGGCTCCGGAGCACACTCCAGTGGAGGGAAGGCTCCGGCGGAGGGATGGCTGGGGATGGCAGGCACCAGCGGAGTGCCTTCTCCTGCCCGTACCGATGGCTCAGGAGCACACTCCAGTGAAGAGATGGCTCCGGCGGAGGGATGGCTGGGGATGACAGGCACCACCGGAGACATCTCCGGAGATGGCTCCAGAGACCACTCCGAAGATGGCTCCGGAGACCACTCCGAAGATGGCTCCGGAGACCACTCCGAAGATGGCTCCGGAGACCACTCCGAAGATGGCCCCGGAGTCCACTCCGAAGGTGGCTCTGAAGATGACTCTGGAGACGGCTCAGGAGACCAGTCCGAGGATGGCTCTGGAGACCACTCCCAAGATAGCTCCGGAGACCACTCCGAAGATGGCCCCGGAGTCCACTCCGAAGATGACTCTGGAGATGGATCAGGACACCAGTCCGAAGATGGCTCCGAAGCTGACTCCAGAGCTGTCTCCGGAGCTGTCTCCAGAGCTGTCTCCGGAGCTGTCTCCAGAGCTGTCTCCGGAGCTGACTCCAGAGCTGTCTCCGGACCTGACTCCAGAGCTGTCTCCGGAGCTGACTCCAGAGCTGACTCCAGAGCTGTCTCCGGAGCTGTCTCCAGAGATGGCTCCGGAGCTGTCTCCAGAGATGGCTCCGGAGCTGTCTCCAGAGCTGTCTCAGGACACCAGTCCGAAGATGGCTCCGAAGCTGACTCCAGAGCTGTCTCCGGAGCTGACTCCAGAGCTGTCTCCGGAGCTGACTCCAGAGCTGACTCCAGAGCTGTCTCCAGAGATGGCTCCGGAGCTGTCTCCAGAGATGGCTCCGGAGCTGTCTCCAGAGATGGCTCCGGAGCTGTCTCCGGTTCAGGGGAAGGGGGCGGAGCTATGGCTCCGGCAGAGGGAGGGCTCCGGAGGAGAGGCACCAGACGAGGCCACCTTCCTGTCCATACCTGCATTCCATTGCCCAAAAACAAAAACGTAACCGTTACCTTTATTGTCACTGGATTGTATTCATGTGGCAAATTTTCACATTTACATTTTTACATTCAGGGTATTTAGCAGACGTTTTTGTCCAAAGCGACTTACAATAAGTACATTTACAATCTGACATCACAGACACCAATACTTACGCTATTTGGAGGGATGGCTCCAGCAGAGGGATTGCTCCGGAGGAGAGGCACCAGGCGAACCCTTTCTTCTGTCGGTACCTGCATTCCATTGTACAAAGATAAAAACGCAACCGTTACATATATGTTGTCACTGGATTGTTTTCATATGGCAAATTTTCACATCACACACACCAATACTTACCCTAACCCCACTCAATGGCAGAGCTGCCTCCTGGTCGAGCAGGGGCTGAATGGTTTCTAATGCACCCTCTGTTTCCCCCGGGGTACCAGGGCCCTGAGGGGGCAGGGTTGAGTCGGTGGGGCTGTTGTTTTCATTCTATTACAGTCACATGCATGATTAATGTTAGAAACGCATTACAATTTTATGGACTCATCTACAATTCTTATTATAGTTACCAATGGAAAATCAAGGGTTAACAATATCTGTTGATAACTGTGATAAAACTTACCATCTTCAGTTTTTCTCAAAGGTTCTTGAATGAATGAAGATACATGTAGAAAGAGAAAAAATTATGTTAAAATAACTTTAAAAAAAATTCACTCTGTTCATCCAATGCACAATCACGTCGGAGCCTGAAACTCGGGAAACGAAGGTCGGAGAGACTCGCAACAAGAAATCAACGTTTTCCCCAAATGATAAAAGTACACCCTGAATTTGAAAACCTAACAGACGCAGAGAAACTGCCATACTTATTTGGAGAGGACAGCCAGTGGAACCTGAGAAACTTAATTGTTTCTTTCTTATTTATTTATTTATTTATTGTACATATCATATATATCACCAACATCAACGGACGCGCGCTCGCACGTGCGCACGCACGCACACACTTTCCTTTCTCCCTTTTATTTTTATTTATTTATGAATTTTTTATGTAATCCTTTGCTTTGGCAATATTGTATAACACATTCATGCCAATAAAGCCTGTTGAATTGAATTGAATTGAATTGAAAGAGTGAGAGACAGAGTGGGTGAACGCAGTGTATTCATTTGTTCGGACCCATCACTTGATGACGGAGAATCTGACATCTGGTTAATTTGCAAAATAAACTACTCGCGCTCTTCTTCTAATCCTTCAGTCGGGAACACTTCACTTCGTGTTGTTGTGTTAATAACACATACATATAACTGCGGTCGTGCGTAATTACATAATTATCGAGGGAAATGTTCGGTATTGTAACTCCACTTCGTAATGGCGGCTGTGAGATGGGTAGCTACCCAGCTTGTCTGTGCACAGAATGGCGAAATAAACTTCTTGTATCTAGACAATCTAGGCTTATGACCTCTGGGATAGTTTGCATCATTAGTTAGTTTGCATCATTTTTAATGACAATGTAATAACAGCGCAACACACTTACCTTGATAACCGGAGGTCAATTGTCCCGTGCGTGTCACTCAGGGACTCCATCTTACGTGACTGCGGTCAGCGTTGCCATGTCTGTGAAGCCAAAATCAACCAAAACATCAACTCCAAACCAGGCCAACCGGGTGTAAAAAGCAGGAAAAAAACAACTTAAATGTTTGTCTTGTATAACACAGATTCAACATCTGGAATGCCTGGCTTTCCACATACGGGCTTCCTTCAGCTTTAAAACGGGGTAGAACTCGGTGTAAAACCGGGTGAAAAAAGCGAACCTGGCAACCTCCGGTTGGGGGTTGAGAGAGAGAGAGAGAGAGAGGAGAGAGAGAGAGAGAGAGAGAGAGAGAGTTTTTTTTCCCTTCTTGTTGTTTTTTGCTGACAGCTAGTTGACACGGAGGTGACGGTCAATCAGTCCAGAGCAGGTAAGAGGATTATTAATTGTTCTAACGTTTAATTTGATGTAAGATGTAAGATGTTACCTTAATTCGAGTCAGCATCAACTTATTTGTTACTTTATGGTGTTACCTTTGGATTTTATTCGATGTAAAGGAGGAGTGGGGGTGGGGGTGGGGGAGGGGGGGGGGGGCGGACGATTGGAAAACTGTTTAAATGGTTTCTGCGTCAAGTTTTATCTTTCTTTAACTTTGTGTGCGTGCGTGCGTTGTGTTTTCACAGATCAAAGCAGTTCACGAAAGACACTGGTTGCTACAGATGTAAGTAAGAACACGCATGTGATTGTGACTATAGACTTCACCTGATTACAGTCGGGAGAAGGAAGTGCATATGCTGATATCTGATGAACGTATTCTCTCTCACACCTCTGTTTTGAAAGGGAGGGCCCTGACAGGCGGCTGGTGTATTGTCTCAGGTGCAAGAGGGCGTACAGTGTACTGTCCGTCCACCTCAGGAGGGCATGCATGAAAAATAACACGGCGGAAGAAAGAGATGCCGAATTGGACCGGGCTAAACAGTCCCAGAGAGAATGGACGAGGGTCGGAAGGCGCTGGGACTACCAGGAACTGTCGTCCGTGGTTCCGGATGAGGCGTCTCGCCGGTCCCTGGTTGACCACCTGAAGGAAAAAGGGTTCTTTGTGATCGATGAACCGGTGGAGGGTGTGCAGGGTGCAGGGCCGAGGTTGGTTATGCTCATGATTTGATTAACATTTAAGGTGACTCTTTTTTTGTTGTTGTTTTGTTTTATTATTTGTCTCAAATGTTCATTGAATTATTGATTTATGAATCTGCGATGCATGTCAGCTCCTGGATTACTGACTACTCGACAGGCAGGCCACAGTTTGTCCGTCTGGGCAGTGTCCTGTCTGATGTGGTGGTCAGTGACTTTCAGTACAACTCTGAGTCATGTTACCTGCAGAAGTTTTCTGATGACTCAGCTGTAGGCTGGCTATGTACTTGGTCTCAGGCTGGACTCTTTTGAGACAGTGGTGGAGAGGAGAATGCTGAAGAAACCTTAATCCATCATGGACAATGATGAGCACCCTCTCCATAACAGAGTAGACAGACAGTGGAGTACCTTCTCTTACAGGCTGCTTCAGCTCCGCTGTCGAAGGGACAGATACAGGAAATATTTCCTGCCACATGCCATCACACTGTACAATAACATCTGGGTGTCTTCATTGACAACGCACTCACCTGGAGTCCTAGGAAGTCTGATTAGGTACTGTATTACAGCGTGGTTTGGTAATCTCTCTCTGTACATCTAAAAAACAAACTGTCTCAGCTAATTCATGCTGCTGGAAAAATGATTGGTGTCGAAGAGCACTTCTCCAGTCAGAGCATTTATGAACAGGCCACTTTGCAACAAGCAAATAAGATTGTCTGCGACCCATCACACATCCTGCATGACGAGTATGAGCTGCTACCGTCTGGTAGAAGGTTTAGAGTTCCTCACTGCAGACTGAACGGATTCAAAAACTCGTTTGTTCCCGTGTCAGTCAATTAATCTGTTAAATAAGGTCAGATAAGTTCAGGTGACTTGCGTTTGCTTGTTTTGTAAAGGGTTGGTAATTTGGTAATTTTCACTGTTTTGCACTCCGGCACTTTGTATGATATAGATTTGCATATCTATTGTATATATATACATTTTTATATTACATTTTATATTGCTATGTTAATATGTCTAGGTTGTTCTCTTTATTTCTTTGTGTTGTCATTGTCTCTGTGTGTAATGCTGCTGCTACACTTTAATTTCCCAGATTGGGATCAATAAAGTATATCTATCTATCTATCTATCTATCTATCTATCTATCTATCTATCTATCTATCTATCTATCTATAGCTCTCGGGGGGAGGTCCGTTCTGAGCACCAGCGTCTGCTGGAGATGGCAGAGGGATGGATGGAGGAGGCGTGCCATAGGCTCCAAACGGGTCAGCGGCTGTCGCATGGTCACACGACCATATACCGGTACTTTTGCATGGCCACCCTAATGGTCACGCACCGCAAACCGGAAAAGACGGTGGTGGAGTTCAAGGTAAGCGTGCACTTATTCCAATGTTCCCTCGAGCCGGTTTCTGTTTCCCTGCAACTTTGGCTGTCGAACACTTCAAGTTATTTGTATCCTTGCATACAAAAATAATCCCCCATCACAGGTGACCGAGTGGAACGACAGGGAGTTGAGCCCCGGTGTCGGGGCGACGATCTCGTTCGGGGACAGCGCGGACAGCGCTTTTATCAGCGTGGACGAGAATAGGGTGAGTTGGGCATTTTTTTGGTTTTGTTTTGTTTGGTTTTATTTACGTTCAAGTGAAGAAACCATTTTCCACCGACGGCTGACTAAAACAGCTTGGCATTTCGTTTCCCACCGACAGTGGTTCGATGCGTACTTCACGGCCATCAGGCCGCTCTACCTGAAGAGGCAGGAGGAACCACAAGACGACCAGGGCCGTTTCTTCCTGGGGACGACGGGTCTTCCCGTGGCGAATCCCAGGTCGGACTTGTACCGTCTATGGAAGCAGTGAGTGTACTTTTCATTTCTTATGCAGGGGTGAGGCAATTTCACTCATTAAGCGACCAGAACTAGCAGGTTGCTTATGTAACTGGTAATTACTAGTGCTAGTATTGTTAGTTGGTTCGTTCTTCACGTCAGACAAGGCATATTGCAACCACTGAACATAAGCTCTGACTTTAAAATTCCTTTTTCTCTGTCTCTGTCTTTCTTTTCCCCCTCTCCTCCACAACACAGCTGTAAGAAAATCTGCGGGGGAGCGAGCCCGAATCCGCCGTCCGGTACGACCGAGGCCCCGGGGACGTCCTCCCAGGACCAGAGGTAAAGATTGTCAGTTTCGGTGCTGACGTCAACACGTCCCACTTCACAACTGCCTGACTGCGATGTGTGCTTTTCTCTTCCTGCAGTTTGGCATCTGCGAAAATGCCATTTCATGACCAATGGGTGGCCTTCACAGAAGAATTTCCAATCACCGTCGGTGCCCTCCCACCCTCTAAAGAAGACATAGTCAGTGCCGGATTTGGAGATGAGCGGAGATACTATTACATGTGGAGGCGCATGCAGCTGGAAAAACGTGTGCTGCATGTCGCAGGTAGGCACCGGCTTTGTCTCTGTCAAACAGATACTGTATGCTGTGTGTGAAAGCTGCTTAGTGTCTCACTATGACTGCATGTCCTTTTCCCATCGCCTGTGTGTCTCACTGACTCTCTCACACGCACACTGATTGCCTGACTGACTGACTGACTGACTGCCTCACTCATTCACTGCCTCACTGCCTTACTCACTGCCTCACTCACTCACTCACTGCCTCACTCACTCACTCACTGCCTCACTCACTCACTCACTCACTCACTCCCTGTCTCTTTTCTTCCCAGCTTCCAGTGGCAGGCAGCGTCCAACAAAGGACCGAGTGGAAGCCGTCCTGGCAAAGGAAAAGTGGGAAACCAATGTCCCCTCTTTCCAGGATGTGCTTCAGGCATGGGTAACCCCTGTGAAGAGCGCCATTGAAGATGACCAAGCAGTCATAAAGTCTGTGGTGGAACAGAAGTGGAAGGGGGTCGATCTAAAGGACTTTGGAGAACCCAAGGGCAAAGGTGAGAATGCAGAGAAAAGCACAGTGCAAACTTTCCTGTAATGACTTTGCCATTGCAGCAAAATATCAGCTGTTTATGTGTTTTTTTTTTCTTTCGCTCTTCTGTGCAGGCGTCATCGCCACCATGCCATTCTGTAAAGGTGACGTCGTCTGCGATTATCATGGGAAGATCATCTCTGAAGCAGAGGGTAAAAAAAAAATGGAGGAAATGGAGGAGGGAGCGATGTGCTACCTCTTCTTTATCAAAGGCAGGCTCGGCACCAAGCTTTGTGTGGACTCCCAGACCTTCCCCTGCGAGTGTCACCCCGGGAAGGACACCTTTGGAAGACGAATGAATCATTCGGGCAAGGCCTTCAACGTGAAGCCCGTGGTGATGCAGTTGAGCTTTCCAGATGGAGCCAAAGACACTGTCCTCTTCTTGGCCACAAAAGACATAGCCGTCAATGAGGAGCTACGTTGGGATTACGGAGTCAGACGGTCATCCTTCAAAGGCGAAGGCATGGAA
>NC_133233.1:37500-60000 GCF_040436345.1 Pagrus major
AAATATCACACAAAACATCCAGAATTACCTCAGCAAGCGTGTCTACGGCCGGTGGCTGAGTCCTGCAGCGACCTGAAGCGCTTGCGGTGCCCTACTCCACACCTCCGGAAGGGGAGGTCGCACGGACCCGGGCCTGGCGCCGTTGGAAAGCCGCTCCTCACTTTTGGGGGGTTGCACCTGCCTCCCGTGACTCTGGCACCTTCCTGTCAAAAGATATTCATCAGAAATGTCTTGCACCGGGGTGCACTCCTGCTAAAACCTCTTATCCTACAGCTCTCCGCTACGGCCTGCAGCACAGGTGATGCGAGACCTGAGGAGACGGGCTCCAGCACCTATGCTGCCTCGTCTGTCTGTCTTTGTCTGGCCAGGCTCTCTGCTGTCTCTCTGTCTCTCTGTCTCTCTGTCTGTCTGTCTGTATATGTCTCTGCAAGTCAGTCTGTCTGTCTTACTGCCTCCCTGTCTGTCTGCCTGCCTGTCTGTCTGTTTGTCTGTTTGTCTTGTCAAAAGATATTCATCAAAAATGTCCTGCACCGGGGTGCACTCCTGCTAAAACCTCTTATCCTAACCTGGGGGAGACCCGGCCAGGCTCCGGCCACAGCCAGCTGCCTTCCAGAGGCCCAGCAGCCTCACCCTGAACGCTGGAGAGCGGCCCCGCCACCCCAAACCCTAACCCTAACCCTGCCTGTCTGTCTGTCTGTCTGTCTGTCTGTCTGTCTGTCTGCCTGCCTGCCTGCCTGCCTGCCTGCCTGCCTGCCTGCCTGTCTGTCTGTCTGTCTGTCTGTCTGTCTGTCTGTCTGTCTCTCTCTCTGCTGTCTGTCTGCTGTTTCTCTGTCTCTCTGTCTCTCTGTATGTATGTCTTTGCCCCCTCCTGTGGCGGCCCAGGAGCACTGCAAAGAGCGACGCACTTAGTTTTTGTGGGTGGAAAACCGCTACTGAGAGCAGCGCAGGCGATGCCTCACCGTTACTGATGCTACAAGTGGTCTCAATGGCTGTTTTTACCCTCAATCTGGCACCTTACCATAACCAATCCTCCTTTAATAATACCTGTCTGCCTGCCTGCAAGTCAGTCTGTCTGTCTGTCTGTGTCTCTGCAAGTCAGTCTGTCTGTATGTCTGTCTATCTGTCTGTCTGTGTCAGTGTGTGAATTTGTTTCTTTTTGGAGGAATAGCTAATCACAGTTTATTTGCTCATGGTTCTTAAGCCACTCTGCCAGACTAAGTTTTCAATCAATTCCACCTGCATATTGTGATACCATTTAACAAAGAGAAAACACGCTGCTGGATGTTACCAATGAAAATATCACACAAAACATCCAGAATTACCTCAGCAAGCGTGTCTACGGCCGGTGGCTGAGTCCTGCAGCGACCTGAAGCGCTTGCGGTGCCCTACTCCACACCTCCGGAAGGGGAGGTCGCACGGACCCGGGCCTGGCGCCGTTGGAAAGCCGCTCCTCACTTTTGGGGGGTTGCACCTGCCTCCCGTGACTCTGGCACCTTCCTGTCAAAAGATATTCATCAGAAATGTCTTGCACCGGGGTGCACTCCTGCTAAAACCTCTTATCCTACAGCTCTCCGCTACGGCCTGCAGCACAGGTGATGCGAGACCTGAGGAGACGGGCTCCAGCACCTATGCTGCCTCGTCTGTCTGTCTTTGTCTGGCCAGGCTCTCTGCTGTCTCTCTGTCTCTCTGTCTCTCTGTCTGTCTGTCTGTATATGTCTCTGCAAGTCAGTCTGTCTGTCTTACTGCCTCCCTGTCTGTCTGCCTGCCTGTCTGTCTGTTTGTCTGTTTGTCTTGTCAAAAGATATTCATCAAAAATGTCCTGCACCGGGGTGCACTCCTGCTAAAACCTCTTATCCTAACCTGGGGGAGACCCGGCCAGGCTCCGGCCACAGCCAGCTGCCTTCCAGAGGCCCAGCAGCCTCACCCTGAACGCTGGAGAGCGGCCCCGCCACCCCAAACCCTAACCCTAACCCTGCCTGTCTGTCTGTCTGTCTGTCTGTCTGTCTGTCTGTCTGTCTGTCTGTCTGTCTGCCTGCCTGCCTGCCTGCCTGCCTGCCTGTCTGTCTGTCTGTCTGTCTGTCTGTCTGTCTGTCTCTCTCTCTGCTGTCTGTCTGCTGTTTCTCTGTCTCTCTGTCTCTCTGTATGTATGTCTTTGCCCCCTCCTGTGGCGGCCCAGGAGCACTGCAAAGAGCGACGCACTTAGTTTTTGTGGGTGGAAAACCGCTACTGAGAGCAGCGCAGGCGATGCCTCACCGTTACTGATGCTACAAGTGGTCTCAATGGCTGTTTTTACTCTCAATCTGGCACCTTACCATAACCAATCCTCCTTTAATAATACCTGTCTGCCTGCCTGCAAGTCAGTCTGTCTGTCTGTCTGTGTCTCTGCAAGTCAGTCTGTCTGTATGTCTGTCTATCTGTCTGTCTGTGTCAGTGTGTGAATTTGTTTCTTTTTGGAGGAATAGCTAATCACAGTTTATTTGCTCATGGTTCTTAAGCCCCTCTGCCAGACTAAGTTTTCAATCAATTGCACCTGCATATTGTGATACCATTTAACAAAGAGAAAACACGCTGCTGGATGTTACCAATGAAAATATCACACAAAACATCCAGAATTACCTCAGCAAGCGTGTCTACGGCCGGTGGCTGAGTCCTGCAGCGACCTGAAGCGCTTGCGGTACCCTACTCCACACCTCCGGAAGGGGAGGTCGCACGGACCCGGGCCTGGCGCCGTTGGAAAGCCGCTCCTCACTTTTGGGGGGTTGCACCTGCCTCCCGTGACTCTGGCACCTTCCTGTCAAAAGATATTCATCAGAAATGTCTTGCACCGGGGTGCACTCCTGCTAAAACCTCTTATCCTAACCCTAACCCTAACCCTAACCCCTACCCCTAACCCTAACCCTAACCCTAAGTTGAAGAGGTGGCATTCTTGTGTGTGGAGTGGAGGAGAGAGCCAGCTTGCTGAGCACTGAGATCTGGCTAAGCTAGCAATGTGGCCACTTAATAGGCTTTTAGGGTAATTGGTTTCTTAAACTCAGAGGCGACACTGAAGAGGCGCTGGCTTGCAGTTAACACTAGCTTGTCGGAATAGTTTTTGTAAGAGGCTCCAACAGCCTCCTGAGGTAGCTAACTCGGCTAGCAGGCTAGGCTTTGAGGATTGTTCCAGTCTCTTTCCTGTTAGGACTTGCTTGCACTTGGATTTGGAAACTATCCTCCAGCGCACCCGCTGGGACCAGAGGGGCGGGTGTCCTATGGGTGGATGGACAGTGCACCCACCTTCTCCTCTCGGAGGGGGTATCAGGATCCCTATCCTAACCCTAACCCTAACCCCCAAACCCTAACCCTAACCTGGCGGGGACCCGGCCAGGCTCCGGCCACAGCCAGCTGCCTTCCAGAGGCCCAGCAGCGTCACCCTGAGCGCTGGAGAGCGGCCCCGCCACCCCCAACCCTAACCCTAACCCTAACGCCCAAACCCTAACCCTAACCTGGGGGAGACCCAGCCAGGCTCCGGCCACAGCCAGCTGCCTTCCAGAGGCCCAGCAGCCTCACCCTGAACGCTGGAGAGCGGCCCCGCCACCCCCAACCCTAACCCTAACCCTAACCCCAAAACCCTAACCCTAACCTGGGGGAGACCCGGCCAGGCTCCGGCCACAGCCAGCTGCCTTCCAGAGGCCCAGCAGCCTCACCCTGAGCGCTGGAGAGGGGCCCCGCCACCCCTAACCCTAACCCTAACCCTAACCCTAACCCCGAAACCCTAACCCTAACCTGGGGGAGACCCGGCCAGGCTCCGGCCACAGCCAGCTGCCTTCCAGAGGCCCAGCAGCCTCACCCTGAGAGCTGGAGAGCGGCCCCGCCTCCCCCAACCCTAACCCTAACCCTAACACCCAAACCCTAACCCTAACCTGGGGGAGACCCAGCCAGGTCCGGCCCCAGCCAGCTGCCTTCCAGAGGCCCAGCAGCCTCACCCTGAGCGCTGGAGAGCGGCCCCGCCACCCCGAACCCTAACCCTAACCCTAACCCCGAAACCCTAACCCTAACCTGAGGGAGACCCGGCCAGGTCCGGCCCAAGCCAGCTGCCTTCCAGAGGCCCAGCAGCCTCACCCTGAATGCTGGAGAGCGGCCCCGCCACCCCAAACCCTAACCCTAACCCTAACCCCTAAACCCTAACCCTAACCTGGGGGATACCCGGCCAGGCTCCAGCCACAGCCAGCTGCCTTCCAGAGGCCCAGCAGCCTCACCCTGAGTGCTGGAGAGCGGCCCCGCCACCCCTAACCCTAACCCTAACCCTAACCCTGACCCCGAAACCCTAACCCTAACCTGGGGGAGACCCGGCCAGGCTCCGGCCACAGCCAGCTGCCTTCCAGAGGCCCAGCAGCCTCACCCTGAGCGCTGGAGAGCGGCCCCGCCACCCCCAACCCTAACCCTAACCCTAACCCCGAAACGCTAACCCTAACCTGGGGGAGACCCGGCCAGGTCCTGCCCAAGCCAGCTGCCTTCCAGAGGCCCAGCAGCCTCACCCTGAACGCTGGAGAGCGGCTCCGCCACCCCCAACCCTAACCCTAACCCTAACCCTAACCTGGGGGATACCCGGCCAGGCTCCAGCCACAGCCAGCTGCCTTCCAGAGGCCCAGCAGCCTCACCCTGAGCGCTGGAGAGCGGCCCCGCCACCCCGAACCCTAACCCTAACCCTAACCCCGAAACCCTAACCCTAACCTGAGGGAGACCCGGCCAGGTCCGGCCCAAGCCAGCTGCCTTCCAGAGGCCCAGCAGCCTCACCCTGAATGCTGGAGAGCGGCCCCGCCACCCCAAACCCTAACCCTAACCCTAACCCCTAAACCCTAACCCTAACCTGGGGGATACCCGGCCAGGCTCCAGCCACAGCCAGCTGCCTTCCAGAGGCCCAGCAGCCTCACCCTGAGCGCTGGAGAGCGGCCCCGCCACCCCTAACCCTAACCCTGACCCCGAAACCCTAACCCTAACCTGGGGGAGACCCGGCCAGGCTCCGGCCACAGCCAGCTGCCTTCCAGAGGCCCAGCAGCCTCACCCTGAGCGCTGGAGAGCGGCCCCGCCACCCCCAACCCTAACCCTAACCCTAACCCCGAAACCCTAACCCTAACCTGGGGGAGACCCGGCCAGGTCCTGCCCAAGCCAGCTGCCTTCCAGAGGCCCAGCAGCCTCACCCTGAGCGCTGGAGAGCGGCCCCGCCACCCCCAACCCTAACCCTAACCCTAACCCCGAAACCCTAACCCTAACCTGGGGGAGACCCGGCCAGGTCCTGCCCAAGCCAGCTGCCTTCCAGAGGCCCAGCAGCCTCACCCTGAACGCTGGAGAGCGGCTCCGCCACCCCCAACCCTAACCCTAACCCTAACCCCGAAACCCTAACCCTAACCTGAGGGAGACCCGGCCAGGTCCGGCCCAAGCCAGCTGCCTTCCAGAGGCCCAGCAGCCTCACCCTGAATGCTGGAGAGCGGCCCCGCCACCCCAAACCCTAACCCTAACCCTAACCCTAACCCCTAAACCCTAACCCTAACCTGAGGGAGACCCGGCCAGGTCCGGCCCAAGCCAGCTGCCTTCCAGAGGCCCAGCAGCCTCACCCTGAATGCTGGAGAGCGGCCCCGCCACCCCAAACCCTAACCCTAACCCTAACCCTAACCCCTAAACCCTAACCCTAACCTGAAGGGAGACCCGGCCAGGTCCGGCCCAAGCCAGCTGCCTTCCAGAGGCCCAGCAGCCTCACCCTGAGCGCTGGAGAGCGGCCCCGCCTCCCCGAACCCTAACCCTAACCCTAACCCTAACCCCTAAACCCTAACCCTAACCTGGGGGATACCCGGCCAGGCTCCGGCCACAGCCAGCTGCCTTCCAGAGGCCCAGCAGCCTCACCCTGAGCGCTGGAGAGCGGCCCCGCCACCCCCAACCCTAACCCTAACCCTAACCCCGAAACCCTAACCCTAACCTGGGGGAGACCCAGCCAGGTCCGGCCCCAGCCAGCTGCCTTCCAGAGGCCCAGCAGCCTCACCCTGAGCGCTGGAGAGCTGCCCCGCCACCCCTAACCCTAACCCTAACCCTAACCCCTAAACCCTAACCCTAACCTGGGGGATACCCGGCCAGGCTCCGGCCACAGCCAGCTGCCTTCCAGAGGCCCAGCAGCCTCACCCTGAGCGCTGGAGAGCGGCCCCGCCACCCCCAACCCTAACCCTAACCCTAACCCCGAAACCCTAACCCTAACCTGGGGGAGACCCAGCCAGGTCCGGCCCCAGCCAGCTGCCTTCCAGAGGCCCAGCAGCCTCACCCTGAGTGCTGGAGAGCGGCCCCGCCTCCCCGAACCCTAACCCTAACCCTAACCCTAACCCCTAAACCCTAACCCTAACCTGGGGGATACCCGGCCAGGCTCCGGCCACAGCCAGCTGCCTTCCAGAGGCCCAGCAGCCTCACCCTGAGCGCTGGAGAGCGGCCCCGCCACCCCTAACCCTAACCCTAACCCTAACCCTGACCCCGAAACCCTAACCCTAACCTGGGGGAGACCCAGCCAGGTCCGGCCCAAGCCAGCTGCCTTCCAGAGGCCCAGCAGCCTCACCCTGAATGCTGGAGAGCGGCCCCGCCACCCCAAACCCTAACCCTAACCCTAACCCTAACCCCAAAACCCTAACCTGGGGGAGACCCGGCCAGGCTCCGGCCACAGCCAGCTGCCTTCCAGAGGCCCAGCAGCCTCACCCTGAGCGCTGGAGAGCGGCCCCGCCACCCCCAACCCTAACCCTAACCCTAACCCCGAAACCCTAACCCTAACCTGGGGGAGACCCGGCCAGGTCCGGCCCAAGCCAGCTGCTTTCCAGAGGCCCAGCAGCCTCACCCTGAATGCTGGAGAGCGGCCCCGCCACCCCAAACCCTAACCCTAACCCTAACCCTAACCCCAAAACCCTAACCTGGGGGAGACCCGGCCAGGCTCCGGCCACAGCCAGCTGCCTTCCAGAGGCCCAGCAGCCTCACCCTGAGCGCTGGAGAGCGGCCCCGCCACCCCCAACCCTAACCCTAACCCTAACCCCGAAACCCTAACCCTAACCTGGGGGAGACCCGGCCAGGTCCTGCCCAAGCCAGCTGCCTTCCAGAGGCCCAGCAGCCTCACCCTGAACGCTGGAGAGCGGCTCCGCCACCCCCAACCCTAACCCTAACCCTAACCCCGAAACCCTAACCCTAACCTGAGGGAGACCCGGCCAGGTCCGGCCCAAGCCAGCTGCCTTCCAGAGGCCCAGCAGCCTCACCCTGAATGCTGGAGAGCGGCCCCGCCACCCCAAACCCTAACCCTAACCCTAACCCTAACCCCTAAACCCTAACCCTAACCTGGGGGATACCCGGCCAGGCTCCAGCCACAGCCAGCTGCCTTCCAGAGGCCCAGCAGCCTCACCCTGAGCGCTGGAGAGCGGCCCCGCACCCCTAACCCTAACCCTAACCCTAACCCCGAAACCCTAACCCTAACCTGAGGGAGACCCGGCCAGGTCCTGCCCAAGCCAGCTGCCTTCCAGAGGCCCAGCAGCCTCACCCTGAACGCTGGAGAGCGGCTCCGCCACCCCCAACCCTAACCCTAACCCTAACCCCGAAACCCTAACCCTAACCTGAGGGAGACCCGGCCAGGTCCGGCCCAAGCCAGCTGCCTTCCAGAGGCCCAGCAGCCTCACCCTGAATGCTGGAGAGCGGCCCCGCCACCCCAAACCCTAACCCTAACCCTAACCCTAACCCCTAAACCCTAACCCTAACCTGGGGGATACCCGGCCAGGCTCCAGCCACAGCCAGCTGCCTTCCAGAGGCCCAGCAGCCTCACCCTGAGCGCTGGAGAGCGGCCCCGCACCCCTAACCCTAACCCTAACCCTAACCCTGAAACCCTAACCCTAACCTGAGGGAGACCCGGCCAGGTCCGGCCCAAGCCAGCTGCCTTCCAGAGGCCCAGCAGCCTCACCCTGAATGCTGGAGAGCGGCCCCGCCACCCCAAACCCTAACCCTAACCCTAACCCTAACCCCTAAACCCTAACCCTAACCTGAGGGAGACCCGGCCAGGTCCGGCCCAAGCCAGCTGCCTTCCAGAGGCCCAGCAGCCTCACCCTGAGCGCTGGAGAGCGGCCCCGCCTCCCCGAACCCTAACCCTAACCCTAACCCTAACCCTAACCCTAACCCTAACCCCTAAACCCTAACCCTAACCTGGGGGATACCCGGCCAGGCTCCGGCCACAGCCAGCTGCCTTCCAGAGGCCCAGCAGCCTCACCCTGAGCGCTGGAGAGCGGCCCCGCCACCCCCAACCCTAACCCTAACCCTAACCCCGAAACCCTAACCCTAACCTGGGGGAGACCCAGCCAGGTCCGGCCCCAGCCAGCTGCCTTCCAGAGGCCCAGCAGCCTCACCCTGAGCGCTGGAGAGCTGCCCCGCCACCCCTAACCCTAACCCTAACCCTAACCCCTAAACCCTAACCCTAACCTGGGGGATACCCGGCCAGGCTCCGGCCACAGCCAGCTGCCTTCCAGAGGCCCAGCAGCCTCACCCTGAGCGCTGGAGAGCGGCCCCGCCACCCCCAACCCTAACCCTAACCCTAACCCCGAAACCCTAACCCTAACCTGGGGGAGACCCGGCCAGGTCCGGCCCGAGCCAGCTGCCTTCCAGAGGCCCAGCAGCCTCACCCTGAGTGCTGGAGAGCGGCCCCGCCTCCCCGAACCCTAACCCTAACCCTAACCCTAACCCCTAAACCCTAACCCTAACCTGGGGGATACCCGGCCAGGCTCCGGCCACAGCCAGCTGCCTTCCAGAGGCCCAGCAGCCTCACCCTGAGCGCTGGAGAGCGGCCCCGCCACCCCTAACCCTAACCCTAACCCTAACCCTGACCCCGAAACCCTAACCCTAACCTGGGGGAGACCCGGCCAGGCTCCGGCCACAGCCAGCTGCCTTCCAGAGGCCCAGCAGCCTCACCCTGAGCGCTGGAGAGCGGCCCCGCCACCCCAAACCCTAACCCTAACCCTGCCTGTCTGTCTGTCTGTCTGTCTGTCTGTCTGTCTGTCTGCCTGCCTGCCTGCCTGCCTGCCTGTCTGTCTGTCTGTCTGTCTGTCTGTCTCTCTCTCTGCTGTCTGTCTGCTGTCTCTCTGTCTCTCTGTCTCTCTGTATGTATGTCTTTGCCCCCTCCTGTGGCGGCCCAGGAGCACTGCAAAGAGCGACGCACTTAGTTTTTGTGGGTGGAAAACCGCTACTGAGAGCAGCACAGGCGATGCCTCACCGTTACTGATGCTACAAGTGGTCTCAATGGCTGTTTTTACTCTCAATCTGGCACCTTACCATAACCAATCCTCCTTTAATAATACCTGTCTGCCTGCCTGCAAGTCAGTCTGTCTGTCTGTCTGTGTCTCTGCAAGTCAGTCTGTCTGTATGTCTGTCTATCTGTCTGTCTGTGTCAGTGTGTGAATTTGTTTCTTTTTGGAGGAATAGCTAATCACAGTTTATTTGCTCATGGTTCTTAAGCCACTCTGCCAGACTAAGTTTTCAATCAATTCCACCTGCATATTGTGATACCATTTAACAAAGAGAAAACACGCTGCTGGATGTTACCAATGAAAATATCACACAAAACATCCAGAATTACCTCAGCAAGCGTGTCTACGGCCGGTGGCTGAGTCCTGCAGCGACCTGAAGCGCTTGCGGTGCCCTACTCCACACCTCCGGAAGGGGAGGTCGCACGGACCCGGGCCTGGTGCCGTTGGAAAGCCGCTCCTCACTTTTGGGGGGTTGCACCTGCCTCCCGTGACTCTGGCACCTTCCTGTCAAAAGATATTCATCAGAAATGTCTTGCACCGGGGTGCACTCCTGCTAAAACCTCTTATCCTACAGCTCTCCGCTACGGCCTGCAGCACAGGTGATGCGAGACCTGAGGAGACGGGCTCCAGCACCTATGCTGCCTCGTCTGTCTGTCTTTGTCTGGCCAGGCTCTCTGCTGTCTCTCTGTCTCTCTGTCTCTCTGTCTCTCTGTCTGTATATGTCTCTGCAAGTCAGTCTGTCTGTCTTACTGCCTCCCTGTCTGTCTGCCTGCCTGTCTGTCTGTTTGTCTGTTTGTCTTGTCAAAAGATATTCATCAAAAATGTCCTGCACCGGGGTGCACTCCTGCTAAAACCTCTTATCCTAACCTGGGGGAGACCCGGCCAGGCTCCGGCCACAGCCAGCTGCCTTCCAGAGGCCCAGCAGCCTCACCCTGAACGCTGGAGAGCGGCCCCGCCACCCCAAACCCTAACCCTAACCCTGCCTGTCTGTCTGTCTGTCTGTCTGTCTGTCTGTCTGCCTGCCTGCCTGCCTGCCTGCCTGCCTGCCTGCCTGTCTGTCTGTCTGTCTGTCTGTCTGTCTGTCTGTCTGTCTGTCTGTCTGTCTCTCTCTCTGCTGTCTGTCTGCTGTTTCTCTGTCTCTCTGTCTCTCTGTCTCTCTGTATGTATGTCTTTGCCCCCTCCTGTGGCGGCCCAGGAGCACTGCAAAGAGCGACGCACTTAGTTTTTGTGGGTGGAAAACCGCTACTGAGAGCAGCGCAGGCGATGCCTCACCGTTACTGATGCTACAAGTGGTCTCAATGGCTGTTTTTACCCTCAATCTGGCACCTTACCATAACCAATCCTCCTTTAATAATACCTGTCTGCCTGCCTGCAAGTCAGTCTGTCTGTCTGTCTGTGTCTCTGCAAGTCAGTCTGTCTGTATGTCTGTCTATCTGTCTGTCTGTGTCAGTGTGTGAATTTGTTTCTTTTTGGAGGAATAGCTAATCACAGTTTATTTGCTCATGGTTCTTAAGCCACTCTGCCAGACTAAGTTTTCAATCAATTCCACCTGCATATTGTGATACCATTTAACAAAGAGAAAACACGCTGCTGGATGTTACCAATGAAAATATCACACAAAACATCCAGAATTACCTCAGCAAGCGTGTCTACGGCCGGTGGCTGAGTCCTGCAGCGACCTGAAGCGCTTGCGGTGCCCTACTCCACACCTCCGGAAGGGGAGGTCGCACGGACCCGGGCCTGGCGCCGTTGGAAAGCCGCTCCTCACTTTTGGGGGGTTGCACCTGCCTCCCGTGACTCTGGCACCTTCCTGTCAAAAGATATTCATCAGAAATGTCTTGCACCGGGGTGCACTCCTGCTAAAACCTCTTATCCTACAGCTCTCCGCTACGGCCTGCAGCACAGGTGATGCGAGACCTGAGGAGACGGGCTCCAGCACCTATGCTGCCTCGTCTGTCTGTCTTTGTCTGGCCAGGCTCTCTGCTGTCTCTCTGTCTCTCTGTCTCTCTGTCTGTCTGTCTGTATATGTCTCTGCAAGTCAGTCTGTCTGTCTTACTGCCTCCCTGTCTGTCTGCCTGCCTGTCTGTCTGTTTGTCTGTTTGTCTTGTCAAAAGATATTCATCAAAAATGTCCTGCACCGGGGTGCACTCCTGCTAAAACCTCTTATCCTAACCTGGGGGAGACCCGGCCAGGCTCCGGCCACAGCCAGCTGCCTTCCAGAGGCCCAGCAGCCTCACCCTGAACGCTGGAGAGCGGCCCCGCCACCCCAAACCCTAACCCTAACCCTGCCTGTCTGTCTGTCTGTCTGTCTGTCTGTCTGTCTGTCTGCCTGCCTGCCTGCCTGCCTGCCTGCCTGCCTGCCTGCCTGTCTGTCTGTCTGTCTGTCTGTCTGTCTGTCTGTCTGTCTCTCTCTCTGCTGTCTGTCTGCTGTTTCTCTGTCTCTCTGTCTCTCTGTATGTATGTCTTTGCCCCCTCCTGTGGCGGCCCAGGAGCACTGCAAAGAGCGACGCACTTAGTTTTTGTGGGTGGAAAACCGCTACTGAGAGCAGCGCAGGCGATGCCTCACCGTTACTGATGCTACAAGTGGTCTCAATGGCTGTTTTTACCCTCAATCTGGCACCTTACCATAACCAATCCTCCTTTAATAATACCTGTCTGCCTGCCTGCAAGTCAGTCTGTCTGTCTGTCTGTGTCTCTGCAAGTCAGTCTGTCTGTATGTCTGTCTATCTGTCTGTCTGTGTCAGTGTGTGAATTTGTTTCTTTTTGGAGGAATAGCTAATCACAGTTTATTTGCTCATGGTTCTTAAGCCACTCTGCCAGACTAAGTTTTCAATCAATTCCACCTGCATATTGTGATACCATTTAACAAAGAGAAAACACGCTGCTGGATGTTACCAATGAAAATATCACACAAAACATCCAGAATTACCTCAGCAAGCGTGTCTACGGCCGGTGGCTGAGTCCTGCAGCGACCTGAAGCGCTTGCGGTGCCCTACTCCACACCTCCGGAAGGGGAGGTCGCACGGACCCGGGCCTGGCGCCGTTGGAAAGCCGCTCCTCACTTTTGGGGGGTTGCACCTGCCTCCCGTGACTCTGGCACCTTCCTGTCAAAAGATATTCATCAGAAATGTCTTGCACCGGGGTGCACTCCTGCTAAAACCTCTTATCCTACAGCTCTCCGCTACGGCCTGCAGCACAGGTGATGCGAGACCTGAGGAGACGGGCTCCAGCACCTATGCTGCCTCGTCTGTCTGTCTTTGTCTGGCCAGGCTCTCTGCTGTCTCTCTGTCTCTCTGTCTCTCTGTCTGTCTGTCTGTATATGTCTCTGCAAGTCAGTCTGTCTGTCTTACTGCCTCCCTGTCTGTCTGCCTGCCTGTCTGTCTGTTTGTCTGTTTGTCTTGTCAAAAGATATTCATCAAAAATGTCCTGCACCGGGGTGCACTCCTGCTAAAACCTCTTATCCTAACCTGGGGGAGACCCGGCCAGGCTCCGGCCACAGCCAGCTGCCTTCCAGAGGCCCAGCAGCCTCACCCTGAACGCTGGAGAGCGGCCCCGCCACCCCAAACCCTAACCCTAACCCTGCCTGTCTGTCTGTCTGTCTGTCTGTCTGTCTGTCTGTCTGTCTGCCTGCCTGCCTGCCTGCCTGCCTGCCTGTCTGTCTGTCTGTCTGTCTGTCTGTCTGTCTGTCTCTCTCTCTGCTGTCTGTCTGCTGTTTCTCTGTCTCTCTGTCTCTCTGTCTCTCTGTATGTATGTCTTTGCCCCCTCCTGTGGCGGCCCAGGAGCACTGCAAAGAGCGACGCACTTAGTTTTTGTGGGTGGAAAACCGCTACTGAGAGCAGCGCAGGCGATGCCTCACCGTTACTGATGCTACAAGTGGTCTCAATGGCTGTTTTTACCCTCAATCTGGCACCTTACCATAACCAATCCTCCTTTAATAATACCTGTCTGCCTGCCTGCAAGTCAGTCTGTCTGTCTGTCTGTGTCTCTGCAAGTCAGTCTGTCTGTATGTCTGTCTATCTGTCTGTCTGTGTCAGTGTGTGAATTTGTTTCTTTTTGGAGGAATAGCTAATCACAGTTTATTTGCTCATGGTTCTTAAGCCACTCTGCCAGACTAAGTTTTCAATCAATTCCACCTGCATATTGTGATACCATTTAACAAAGAGAAAACACGCTGCTGGATGTTACCAATGAAAATATCACACAAAACATCCAGAATTACCTCAGCAAGCGTGTCTACGGCCGGTGGCTGAGTCCTGCAGCGACCTGAAGCGCTTGCGGTGCCCTACTCCACACCTCCGGAAGGGGAGGTCGCACGGACCCGGGCCTGGCGCCGTTGGAAAGCCGCTCCTCACTTTTGGGGGGTTGCACCTGCCTCCCGTGACTCTGGCACCTTCCTGTCAAAAGATATTCATCAAAAATGTCCTGCACCGGGGTGCACTCCTGCTAAAACCTCTTATCCTAACCTGGGGGAGACCCGGCCAGGCTCCGGCCACAGCCAGCTGCCTTCCAGAGGCCCAGCAGCCTCACCCTGAACGCTGGAGAGCGGCCCCGCCACCCCAAACCCTAACCCTAACCCTGCCTGTCTGTCTGTCTGTCTGTCTGTCTGTCTGTCTGTCTGCCTGCCTGCCTGCCTGCCTGCCTGCCTGCCTGCCTGTCTGTTTGTCTGTCTGTCTGTCTGTCTGTCTGTCTCTCTCTCTGCTGTCTGTCTGCTGTTTCTCTGTCTCTCTGTCTCTCTGTCTCTCTGTATGTATGTCTTTGCCCCCTCCTGTGGCGGCCCAGGAGCACTGCAAAGAGCGACGCACTTAGTTTTTGTGGGTGGAAAACCGCTACTGAGAGCAGCACAGGCGATGCCTCACCGTTACTGATGCTACAAGTGGTCTCAATGGCTGTTTTTACCCTCAATCTGGCACCTTACCATAACCAATCCTCCTTTAATAATACCTGTCTGCCTGCAAGTCAGTCTGTCTGTCTGTCTGTGTCTCTGTCTGTCTGCAAGTCTGTCTGTCTTCCTGTCTGTCTGGCTTTGCTTTTTTTGTGTTTTTTTTCAAAATGATTTTATTATTAGTGAGATGAGCTACCCAGCTGCTCCCTCCTCATCCTCCTTATCTAAAATTATGGTGTCGTCAGATGACAATTCCTCGTCCTCCCTTATGGTGCGGAGGGTAGGCTTAAACTTCTGCCATTTTTTCCAGTGTTTGGCCTCCCTCTTTGCTACTTTCATCTTCTGCTTCTGCCTCTGCTTCTTCTTCTTCTTCTTCTTCTTCTTCTTCTTCTTCTTCTTCTTCTTCTTCTCCTCCATATTTAAAACATTATTTGGAGGTGGTGGTAGAGGTATGGGTGGAGTTGCAGATGTTGGTAGTGGCGTTGTCATTGTGACAATGCAGAGAGCAGTTCACTGTGTAGTAATGATGCAGACGTATACCGATTTCACTATTAACTGTGAGTTGAAACCTGATGGTTTTAAAGATCATCTACACCATTTTGAAAAAACCTGTGACTCTGTGCAAAATGTAAATTTAGATAGGGTTAGTTAAGTTAGATATAGTTAGTTATAGTTAGATGTAGTTAGTTAGAGTTAGATACCTTCACATGGACTCTGCCGGTTGTATTAAATATTTCTAAGGTAAGTATTAATTAATATATTTTTGTCAATTAAAGGTAAGTATGTATTGTATTTTTAAACTTGTAGGGTAAGTATGAATTTCACTATTTCAGGTTATATTAAATATTTTAAAGGTAAGTATTAATTAAGATATAAATTGTAATTTGTTATGGATTCAAATAAATCACACACTACACACTTAAATGCATTTAACAATATTTTATTATAAAAAGTATATACATGAACGATTATAAAACTTATAAATGAACTATTTTAAAACTGAAACTGAAACATTAACATAGAAAATTATTTAAAAAAAACAAAAATTACCTACAGAAATAAAACTTACTCTAAATCCAAATCTGGAGCCGTCTCTGGAGATGGGTTCGACCCTGGCGAATAGGGCTCCGGAGCACACTCCAGTGGAGGGAAGGCTCCGGCGGAGGGATGGCTGGGGATGGCAGGCACCAGCGGAGTGCCTTCTCCTGCCCGTACCGATGGCTCAGGAGCACACTCCAGTGAAGAGATGGCTCCGGCGGAGGGATGGCTGGGGATGACAGGCACCACCGGAGACATCTCCGGAGATGGCTCCAGAGACCACTCCGAAGATGGCTCCGGAGACCACTCCGAAGATGGCTCCGGAGACCACTCCGAAGATGGCTCCGGAGACCACTCCGAAGATGGCCCCGGAGTCCACTCCGAAGGTGGCTCTGAAGATGACTCTGGAGACGGCTCAGGAGACCAGTCCGAGGATGGCTCTGGAGACCACTCCCAAGATAGCTCCGGAGACCACTCCGAAGATGGCCCCGGAGTCCACTCCGAAGATGACTCTGGAGATGGATCAGGACACCAGTCCGAAGATGGCTCCGAAGCTGACTCCAGAGCTGTCTCCGGAGCTGTCTCCAGAGCTGTCTCCGGAGCTGTCTCCAGAGCTGTCTCCGGAGCTGACTCCAGAGCTGTCTCCGGACCTGACTCCAGAGCTGTCTCCGGAGCTGACTCCAGAGCTGACTCCAGAGCTGTCTCCGGAGCTGTCTCCAGAGATGGCTCCGGAGCTGTCTCCAGAGATGGCTCCGGAGCTGTCTCCAGAGCTGTCTCAGGACACCAGTCCGAAGATGGCTCCGAAGCTGACTCCAGAGCTGTCTCCGGAGCTGACTCCAGAGCTGTCTCCGGAGCTGACTCCAGAGCTGACTCCAGAGCTGTCTCCAGAGATGGCTCCGGAGCTGTCTCCAGAGATGGCTCCGGAGCTGTCTCCAGAGATGGCTCCGGAGCTGTCTCCGGTTCAGGGGAAGGGGGCGGAGCTATGGCTCCGGCAGAGGGAGGGCTCCGGAGGAGAGGCACCAGACGAGGCCACCTTCCTGTCCATACCTGCATTCCATTGCCCAAAAACAAAAACGTAACCGTTACCTTTATTGTCACTGGATTGTATTCATGTGGCAAATTTTCACATTTACATTTTTACATTCAGGGTATTTAGCAGACGTTTTTGTCCAAAGCGACTTACAATAAGTACATTTACAATCTGACATCACAGACACCAATACTTACGCTATTTGGAGGGATGGCTCCAGCAGAGGGATTGCTCCGGAGGAGAGGCACCAGGCGAACCCTTTCTTCTGTCGGTACCTGCATTCCATTGTACAAAGATAAAAACGCAACCGTTACATATATGTTGTCACTGGATTGTTTTCATATGGCAAATTTTCACATCACACACACCAATACTTACCCTAACCCCACTCAATGGCAGAGCTGCCTCCTGGTCGAGCAGGGGCTGAATGGTTTCTAATGCACCCTCTGTTTCCCCCGGGGTACCAGGGCCCTGAGGGGGCAGGGTTGAGTCGGTGGGGCTGTTGTTTTCATTCTATTACAGTCACATGCATGATTAATGTTAGAAACGCATTACAATTTTATGGACTCATCTACAATTCTTATTATAGTTACCAATGGAAAATCAAGGGTTAACAATATCTGTTGATAACTGTGATAAAACTTACCATCTTCAGTTTTTCTCAAAGGTTCTTGAATGAATGAAGATACATGTAGAAAGAGAAAAAATTATGTTAAAATAACTTTAAAAAAAATTCACTCTGTTCATCCAATGCACAATCACGTCGGAGCCTGAAACTCGGGAAACGAAGGTCGGAGAGACTCGCAACAAGAAATCAACGTTTTCCCCAAATGATAAAAGTACACCCTGAATTTGAAAACCTAACAGACGCAGAGAAACTGCCATACTTATTTGGAGAGGACAGCCAGTGGAACCTGAGAAACTTAATTGTTTCTTTCTTATTTATTTATTTATTTATTGTACATATCATATATATCACCAACATCAACGGACGCGCGCTCGCACGTGCGCACGCACGCACACACTTTCCTTTCTCCCTTTTATTTTTATTTATTTATGAATTTTTTATGTAATCCTTTGCTTTGGCAATATTGTATAACACATTCATGCCAATAAAGCCTGTTGAATTGAATTGAATTGAATTGAAAGAGTGAGAGACAGAGTGGGTGAACGCAGTGTATTCATTTGTTCGGACCCATCACTTGATGACGGAGAATCTGACATCTGGTTAATTTGCAAAATAAACTACTCGCGCTCTTCTTCTAATCCTTCAGTCGGGAACACTTCACTTCGTGTTGTTGTGTTAATAACACATACATATAACTGCGGTCGTGCGTAATTACATAATTATCGAGGGAAATGTTCGGTATTGTAACTCCACTTCGTAATGGCGGCTGTGAGATGGGTAGCTACCCAGCTTGTCTGTGCACAGAATGGCGAAATAAACTTCTTGTATCTAGACAATCTAGGCTTATGACCTCTGGGATAGTTTGCATCATTAGTTAGTTTGCATCATTTTTAATGACAATGTAATAACAGCGCAACACACTTACCTTGATAACCGGAGGTCAATTGTCCCGTGCGTGTCACTCAGGGACTCCATCTTACGTGACTGCGGTCAGCGTTGCCATGTCTGTGAAGCCAAAATCAACCAAAACATCAACTCCAAACCAGGCCAACCGGGTGTAAAAAGCAGGAAAAAAACAACTTAAATGTTTGTCTTGTATAACACAGATTCAACATCTGGAATGCCTGGCTTTCCACATACGGGCTTCCTTCAGCTTTAAAACGGGGTAGAACTCGGTGTAAAACCGGGTGAAAAAAGCGAACCTGGCAACCTCCGGTTGGGGGTTGAGAGAGAGAGAGAGAGAGAGAGAGAGAGAGAGAGAGAGAGAGAGAGAGAGTTTTTTTTCCCTTCTTGTTGTTTTTTGCTGACAGCTAGTTGACACGGAGGTGACGGTCAATCAGTCCAGAGCAGGTAAGAGGATTATTAATTGTTCTAACGTTTAATTTGATGTAAGATGTAAGATGTTACCTTAATTCGAGTCAGCATCAACTTATTTGTTACTTTATGGTGTTACCTTTGGATTTTATTCGATGTAAAGGAGGAGTGGGGGTGGGGGTGGGGGAGGGGGGGGGGGGCGGACGATTGGAAAACTGTTTAAATGGTTTCTGCGTCAAGTTTTATCTTTCTTTAACTTTGTGTGCGTGCGTGCGTTGTGTTTTCACAGATCAAAGCAGTTCACGAAAGACACTGGTTGCTACAGATGTAAGTAAGAACACGCATGTGATTGTGACTATAGACTTCACCTGATTACAGTCGGGAGAAGGAAGTGCATATGCTGATATCTGATGAACGTATTCTCTCTCACACCTCTGTTTTGAAAGGGAGGGCCCTGACAGGCGGCTGGTGTATTGTCTCAGGTGCAAGAGGGCGTACAGTGTACTGTCCGTCCACCTCAGGAGGGCATGCATGAAAAATAACACGGCGGAAGAAAGAGATGCCGAATTGGACCGGGCTAAACAGTCCCAGAGAGAATGGACGAGGGTCGGAAGGCGCTGGGACTACCAGGAACTGTCGTCCGTGGTTCCGGATGAGGCGTCTCGCCGGTCCCTGGTTGACCACCTGAAGGAAAAAGGGTTCTTTGTGATCGATGAACCGGTGGAGGGTGTGCAGGGTGCAGGGCCGAGGTTGGTTATGCTCATGATTTGATTAACATTTAAGGTGACTCTTTTTTTGTTGTTGTTTTGTTTTATTATTTGTCTCAAATGTTCATTGAATTATTGATTTATGAATCTGCGATGCATGTCAGCTCCTGGATTACTGACTACTCGACAGGCAGGCCACAGTTTGTCCGTCTGGGCAGTGTCCTGTCTGATGTGGTGGTCAGTGACTTTCAGTACAACTCTGAGTCATGTTACCTGCAGAAGTTTTCTGATGACTCAGCTGTAGGCTGGCTATGTACTTGGTCTCAGGCTGGACTCTTTTGAGACAGTGGTGGAGAGGAGAATGCTGAAGAAACCTTAATCCATCATGGACAATGATGAGCACCCTCTCCATAACAGAGTAGACAGACAGTGGAGTACCTTCTCTTACAGGCTGCTTCAGCTCCGCTGTCGAAGGGACAGATACAGGAAATATTTCCTGCCACATGCCATCACACTGTACAATAACATCTGGGTGTCTTCATTGACAACGCACTCACCTGGAGTCCTAGGAAGTCTGATTAGGTACTGTATTACAGCGTGGTTTGGTAATCTCTCTCTGTACATCTAAAAAACAAACTGTCTCAGCTAATTCATGCTGCTGGAAAAATGATTGGTGTCGAAGAGCACTTCTCCAGTCAGAGCATTTATGAACAGGCCACTTTGCAACAAGCAAATAAGATTGTCTGCGACCCATCACACATCCTGCATGACGAGTATGAGCTGCTACCGTCTGGTAGAAGGTTTAGAGTTCCTCACTGCAGACTGAACGGATTCAAAAACTCGTTTGTTCCCGTGTCAGTCAATTAATCTGTTAAATAAGGTCAGATAAGTTCAGGTGACTTGCGTTTGCTTGTTTTGTAAAGGGTTGGTAATTTGGTAATTTTCACTGTTTTGCACTCCGGCACTTTGTATGATATAGATTTGCATATCTATTGTATATATATACATTTTTATATTACATTTTATATTGCTATGTTAATATGTCTAGGTTGTTCTCTTTATTTCTTTGTGTTGTCATTGTCTCTGTGTGTAATGCTGCTGCTACACTTTAATTTCCCAGATTGGGATCAATAAAGTATATCTATCTATCTATCTATCTATCTATCTATCTATCTATCTATCTATCTATCTATCTATCTATAGCTCTCGGGGGGAGGTCCGTTCTGAGCACCAGCGTCTGCTGGAGATGGCAGAGGGATGGATGGAGGAGGCGTGCCATAGGCTCCAAACGGGTCAGCGGCTGTCGCATGGTCACACGACCATATACCGGTACTTTTGCATGGCCACCCTAATGGTCACGCACCGCAAACCGGAAAAGACGGTGGTGGAGTTCAAGGTAAGCGTGCACTTATTCCAATGTTCCCTCGAGCCGGTTTCTGTTTCCCTGCAACTTTGGCTGTCGAACACTTCAAGTTATTTGTATCCTTGCATACAAAAATAATCCCCCATCACAGGTGACCGAGTGGAACGACAGGGAGTTGAGCCCCGGTGTCGGGGCGACGATCTCGTTCGGGGACAGCGCGGACAGCGCTTTTATCAGCGTGGACGAGAATAGGGTGAGTTGGGCATTTTTTTGGTTTTGTTTTGTTTGGTTTTATTTACGTTCAAGTGAAGAAACCATTTTCCACCGACGGCTGACTAAAACAGCTTGGCATTTCGTTTCCCACCGACAGTGGTTCGATGCGTACTTCACGGCCATCAGGCCGCTCTACCTGAAGAGGCAGGAGGAACCACAAGACGACCAGGGCCGTTTCTTCCTGGGGACGACGGGTCTTCCCGTGGCGAATCCCAGGTCGGACTTGTACCGTCTATGGAAGCAGTGAGTGTACTTTTCATTTCTTATGCAGGGGTGAGGCAATTTCACTCATTAAGCGACCAGAACTAGCAGGTTGCTTATGTAACTGGTAATTACTAGTGCTAGTATTGTTAGTTGGTTCGTTCTTCACGTCAGACAAGGCATATTGCAACCACTGAACATAAGCTCTGACTTTAAAATTCCTTTTTCTCTGTCTCTGTCTTTCTTTTCCCCCTCTCCTCCACAACACAGCTGTAAGAAAATCTGCGGGGGAGCGAGCCCGAATCCGCCGTCCGGTACGACCGAGGCCCCGGGGACGTCCTCCCAGGACCAGAGGTAAAGATTGTCAGTTTCGGTGCTGACGTCAACACGTCCCACTTCACAACTGCCTGACTGCGATGTGTGCTTTTCTCTTCCTGCAGTTTGGCATCTGCGAAAATGCCATTTCATGACCAATGGGTGGCCTTCACAGAAGAATTTCCAATCACCGTCGGTGCCCTCCCACCCTCTAAAGAAGACATAGTCAGTGCCGGATTTGGAGATGAGCGGAGATACTATTACATGTGGAGGCGCATGCAGCTGGAAAAACGTGTGCTGCATGTCGCAGGTAGGCACCGGCTTTGTCTCTGTCAAACAGATACTGTATGCTGTGTGTGAAAGCTGCTTAGTGTCTCACTATGACTGCATGTCCTTTTCCCATCGCCTGTGTGTCTCACTGACTCTCTCACACGCACACTGATTGCCTGACTGACTGACTGACTGACTGCCTCACTCATTCACTGCCTCACTGCCTTACTCACTGCCTCACTCACTCACTCACTGCCTCACTCACTCACTCACTGCCTCACTCACTCACTCACTCACTCACTCCCTGTCTCTTTTCTTCCCAGCTTCCAGTGGCAGGCAGCGTCCAACAAAGGACCGAGTGGAAGCCGTCCTGGCAAAGGAAAAGTGGGAAACCAATGTCCCCTCTTTCCAGGATGTGCTTCAGGCATGGGTAACCCCTGTGAAGAGCGCCATTGAAGATGACCAAGCAGTCATAAAGTCTGTGGTGGAACAGAAGTGGAAGGGGGTCGATCTAAAGGACTTTGGAGAACCCAAGGGCAAAGGTGAGAATGCAGAGAAAAGCACAGTGCAAACTTTCCTGTAATGACTTTGCCATTGCAGCAAAATATCAGCTGTTTATGTGTTTTTTTTTTCTTTCGCTCTTCTGTGCAGGCGTCATCGCCACCATGCCATTCTGTAAAGGTGACGTCGTCTGCGATTATCATGGGAAGATCATCTCTGAAGCAGAGGGTAAAAAAAAAATGGAGGAAATGGAGGAGGGAGCGATGTGCTACCTCTTCTTTATCAAAGGCAGGCTCGGCACCAAGCTTTGTGTGGACTCCCAGACCTTCCCCTGCGAGTGTCACCCCGGGAAGGACACCTTTGGAAGACGAATGAATCATTCGGGCAAGGCCTTCAACGTGAAGCCCGTGGTGATGCAGTTGAGCTTTCCAGATGGAGCCAAAGACACTGTCCTCTTCTTGGCCACAAAAGACATAGCCGTCAATGAGGAGCTACGTTGGGATTACGGAGTCAGACGGTCATCCTTCAAAGGCGAAGGCATGGAACTAGACTGGCTGGACGAATAAAAAAAAAAAAATTGTGTTGGGATGCTGTGAAGACTGCCTGTTATTGGCTTGTGTTGCATTGGGTCATTGCTGTTAGTGTTACTGATTTGTTGTTGTTATTGTAGTTTAGCGTGGTGTAATAAATAAATGTTTTT
>NC_133233.1:67500-70000 GCF_040436345.1 Pagrus major
GCTAAAATGACATCATTTATTAAGCCGTCCTCTCCTAACTCCTCCACTTTGGAGAAGGTTAAACTGAACACAGAGGACTGGATTAGACAGAACTTTGTCATTCTTAGAGCTCACTATGATGAAGTCATTACCTCACAGTTGTTACATCTACCAGCATTCCAGCTAGAGTCTTATCATAGAGCTTTGAAGTGGGCGCGTGCAAGGTATGGTCGGAGACTCACCACATCGTCTATTGAAACTTTACGCCCGATGATCATGTCCCCTGTTGTAGTCCCTGTTCCTGAACAGACCCTGTACACCCAAGATGGAGCTTTTCCACCTCTGCCACAGCCAGAACGGGACATGCCTGCAGTGTTTAGACCTGACAGATCAGTAAAGACTCCTCCACCTGCTCCAGCTGTTGACAAGCCTGGCGTTAGGCCTTCCCTCACCACAGTGGCAACTATCGAGTCATGTCCTCCTTCTCCCAAACCCCAGCGGATTCCTCGAACCTCTTCAAAGGGGACAGTTCCGCTAGAGGAGGTAACATCACCTTCTCCAGTTAACACAGCTTCGATGTCACACCCTATTGACAGTTTTCAGGCACAGGAAGTTATACAGTCAAGGGATTTGGAAAGTCCATTCAAAAAGAACAGACTCAGCTTGTCCAAGAACTCTAAAACCCTGACTGTGAAACGGGAGTCCCGGCCTTCAGCTGGACCCTCAAAGCCTGCAGCTTTGGAGACTTTATCTATCGGTGACACTTCTCTGGACATGAAGCAGTCCTTTTCTGTTGATCTGACTACTGTTGAACAGGTTAGTGAAGGATTACCAACCCCTACTTGTAAAACTCCTCTCTTGCATACCTCTTTACTTACTTCTCCCACTCGGGTTTCCTCGGACCCCTCGCAGGGTTTGGTACATCTGGAGGCACCTGTAGTGAGGAAAAGAGACGATTTAGTACATCCGTTTTTGAGCAATGTAGTTGTTGAACTGCCTAATACTATACTGCCTGTTTCTGCCTTCATCTCACAGGATGCTCCGGGGCTCGACCCTTCGGCCACCACACAGGCGCACCCTATGAGGAAAACTGTTAAGCCTGACACAGATGACATGAATGAAGCTAACATGCCGGTCATTTCTGAGGATGCTTTTCACACGCCTGTTGTTTGCAACGATCCTAGGGTGACCAGGGTCGAGCCCAGGAGACATCAGATTACAACTAGGAAGAATAAGGACTGGGAACTGGAGGTAATTAAACCGATCATCATTATAGGTGACTCTAACCTTTCACGTATCCCTCAGTTCCAGAACGAGGAGGTTCAGGTGGACAGCTTTCCGGGAGCGACTTTCTATAATATTGGCCAAATCCTTTTGAAGGTGCCACTTGCAACTGAGGTGAGAGAGGTAGTGCTATCAGTAGGATTGAATAACTGTCTTAAAGGCTATTTGCCTACAACATCAGACAAACAGCTCACTCACCTTATGACAGCAGCGAAGCGTACCTTTCCCAATGCTATTATCCGGGTGCCTGTGATAAACTTTTCGGATAGACTAGATGAGGCCCAGCAACATCTTTTGGAGCTTTTAAATCTAACTATCACTCGCCGCTACACCTTTTTAAACGAATTACCTAGCCTACGCTTTCGCACAGAAGCTAAAGACCCAGTCCACTGGACCCCCAGAACTGCTAAAAACATCCTAGAACATTGGCTAGATCAATTAAACATGTGAGAGGGGATAAGGTGGTCTCCCATCCCCCTTCAAGCAACGTTATGGTCCTCTGCTCCTCGTTTAGCCTTAGCCCTTTAGAACAGGAGATTTTGGAGAGGGGTCTTAGTTTTATCCCGACGCCACACGCCCTTAACAAAACTCAACTACGTAAAGACTTGTATGATTACTATAGACGTTTAAAGATTTTAGATCATTTTAACTTTGACCGGGATTGCACTGGCTTTCCTTCACTCCTTTTATTTTCAATAGACTCTCAGATAGAGGCCATCCAATCTCACAGAGAATTTCTCCTGACTCTAAAAATGTCATATATGCCATTCAGTGTCAACACTGTGGTAGACTTTATATAGGAGAAACTGGTAGGACGTTAAAAATGCGTATTTCAGAACACCTTTATCATATTAGGAACTCCAATAAGTCTAACATCTTATATGTACATTTTATTACTTATGGTATCCATCATCTCAAGTATATGGGGCTTGAAAGTAATATTCTTTGGAGCAAATGCCAACGCAAACGTGTGGAAAGTAGTTTAATTTACAAACTGGCCACGTTCTCACCATCAGGTCTTAACGATAAATCATAGGATCGTACTCTGGATCTATTTCTCTTCATGATTTTCTCCTAAAATAATTGGTTTTGTTTAGCTGGTTGGATAGTAAGGACACATGACCTGCCTTGACCTCGGGTTAGAAGCTTGACCTATGATTTATCTTATGTTCGTATTGTCCGTGACTTGTCTTAGTTTATCTTGGTGTTTGTTTAATTATGAGTTTATGCTCGAGAT
>NC_133233.1:77500-80000 GCF_040436345.1 Pagrus major
GTTCTTACTTCTTCCTCTCTCTGTTTTACCAATATACCACCTTCCCGATTATTTTTTCTAACCCTAACCGTCATTTCTTTACAGTCTAAAAACCTAAATCCTTTTTCAAATGTCCAACCTTCCTTTTTTTTTTTTTTTTTTTTTTTTTTTTTTTTTTTTTTTTTTTTTTTTTTTTTTTCTCTCTCTAAAATGAACACTCAAGTTATTATTGTTATTGTGATTCTTTATGATTTTTATTCATATTTATTATTGTTAATAACTTCTGTTCCAGTAAACAGCTCATGTCAAAAGTAGTAATGAGTGGGAGGAGGACCACCCCCCCACTTGAGGAAAGAGATGGTAAACAACTTTAGATATTTTCTTTCCACAGCTGTCACCCCACGGTGGCCACACAAGGCACAGGGGGCGTGGTTATAATGCCCTCTTCACTCAGAGGATCAATGAACCCTCCACCCCCCTGGCTCACGGTGTAAGACAACTAACGCTATAAAATCTGAATAGTTACATTTTTATTACAACCTTTCGCTCAAAAAGCAAAAGACAATATTATAGGATTATAATTATTATTATTATTATTATAATCTCATAGGAATGACACGCACTAGAAATATTTCTTCTTCTTTGTCAATCAAGCTGCTGTCATTGAGTTCCTGTTCTGCTAACCAAGCCCTTTCAAAATAAACTACATCCGCTTTAGAACTTTCAAAATAAAAGCCGAATGGTAACTCGAGAAGGGGGTGTGACTTCACGCTTACCCAGCATGCTTTGCACTGCCAGGTTGAGACAAAACTTCACTAATAACGCCATAATTACATGGTTATTACACTTTTTAACCAACACAATGTAACAAAGCAATACTAAAGAACACATTAATCCTAAAAAGAATAAAACTTACAACCAGTAAAACATCAAAGGAACTTGTACCGTCACAGAGGAAGCTAGCTACAGTATAGACCCCAGACAGCCAGGGCATGAGAAAGAGCAAGAACAGTTGGATTGACCACTCCCCTTGGACTATGCCTGCTGCTGTTTCCTTCATGGAGAATCCTGCACCAAGGAGTTCCTGCCCTTTTGGACTTTCTTCATTTTTTTAATATTTTAATATTTTTATGTTTTTTTATTTTTCACCACTCTCTGGGGTTGTGCGGTGTATGGAACACAGAGAGTTGGATATTTCCTCGCCCTGAGTCCATGGGGGATCAAAGAGGCAGAGCGTGTCTCTGCTGGCTTTGATCCTTCATCTCCTCTGGGGTAGCCATGAAGGCACCGCACTGACGGGGCTGGTCATGGTTACTCCCATGGGATGGACAACAGGGTCTGGAAGAGGCCATATGCACATGGCCCTGCCCAGCTGGACCACTGCTGCTTTACGCCATTTTCAAATTGATCCAGGACTCAGCAGGGGGTAAGTCAACTTTGCACTCCAACGCCTTCTTATTTTAGCTCTCTGTCTTCCTCAACTTAAAATGCTTTAAATAACCAACAAATTCGAAAAAAAGTCTCTAAATTGCAACAAACTTAAACTTGTCAAATTAGCTCTGGACAATCAAACAATTCTGCCTAACATTTGACCTGCAAAACTCTCAATTTCTAAAAACAATTCAACTCTTGCACTAAAAATGGTCTCTTTTAAAATACAAGTGGCTAGTGTAGAGCAGCTTAGGAGGGACACACCCCAAAGATAGCGCATCTTTGGGTGGACCTTCCTTGGGGGAGAGTGTCTTGTGCTAAGTGGTCGAAACACTCAATGATCCTAAGGCACACAACTGAGGATGTGTCCCAGTGAGTACAGGACTTGGTAGAGTTGTGATCGAAAAGAGGTTTCCTCTATTCGTGTTTGGAGTTTCGGGGGCAGCAATTGCCCACGTGCTCTTAAATACAGACACATGGGCTTTCAAAGCGAACAAACCCCACCAGGTTCTCGCTTTGCTAGTAGGTGTTAGGGGAGTCAGTCTCAGTGTGGGAATCCCGCTCAGTCCCTGCAGTATCTGTGGTCTACCGACACGACGATCTGTGACAAGGGGCACTGGGCACGTTCCTACAGCTGGACTGACTTTCCTCGTACACGTGCTGAGAAGTAGAGATGTCTGTCATGGTGTCACGAGAGCTAGCCTACGGGCGGCTCTCCAGCACTGTTCAGAGTACTCCGCTTGACCCTTTTGGCTCCTTTGGCTGCAGTAGTCGGACTCCACTGGTGCGTACCACATGGAGGGGCCTGCTGTTAGCAAGGATTCCGCACCCTGCTCTGTCCACCTCACTCAGCTAGAACTAATTAGCAAATGCGCAAAAATAAAGAAAAAAACAAAAAATTAAAAACTAAATAAATAAATAAATGATATTTGCAATTACGCTTTAAGTATAAACTACTTATGTGTGTCTCTCTCTCGCTCTCTCTCTCTCTCTCTCTCTCTCTCTCTCTCCCTCACACTCTCTCTCTCCTCTCTCCATTTACATGACATGTCTGACAGTTGTTGATTTGGTGATTTGCTAACCTTCATTT